>NC_066512.1:7422562-7435871 GCF_024679095.1 Eriocheir sinensis | reverse complement strand
GATTAATCTTATCGTTGCTGCTGTGTGTGTTGGTGTTAGTGGTCTTCGTATTGGCTACTAAGCTTTTGCGATGGAAGGCATACACACACACAGAGAGAGAGAGAGAGAGAGAGAGAGAGAGAGAGAGAGAGAGAGAGAGAGAGAGAGAGAGAGAGAGAGAGAGAGAGAGAGAGAGAGAGAGAGAGAGAGAGAGAGAGAGAGAGAGAGAGATGGGAATTATAAATATGCAGGAGTAAAATAGGCGATGGAGGGGGGGGGTCGAGGAGGGGGAGCCTAGAAGTAAAGTTGGGGCTACAACCTTATCGCGACAAGGATGATAACACGATAAGTCAGTCTCTCTCTCTCTCTCTCACACAGTTGAACACACACACACACACACACACACACACACACACACACACACACACACACACACACACACACACACACACACACACACACACACACACACACACACACACACACAGACACACACACACACACACACACACACACACACACACACACAGACACACACACACACACACACACACACACACACACACACACACACACACACACACACACACAGACACACACACACACACACACACACACACACACACACACACACACACACACACACACACACACACACACACACACACACACACACACACACACACACACACACACACACACACACACACACACAGACACACACACAGACACACACACACACACACACACACACACACACACACACACACACACACATATATATATATATATTTATATTTATATTTTTATTTATATATATATTTATATTTATATATATATTTCTATATATATATATATATATATATCACTCTCTATCTCTCTCTCTCTCTCTCTCTCTCTCTCTCTCTCTCTCTCTCAACTACCTGAGTCCTGGACCATGGGTCTGTGGTCTGATTTTCTATCAATAGAAATATGTAAATCTCTCTCTCTCTCTCTCTCTCTCTCTCTCTCTCTCTCTCTCTCTCTCTCTCTCTCTCTCTCTCTCTCTCTCTCTCTCTCTCTCTCTCTCTCTCTCTCTCTCTCTCTCTCTCTCTCTCTCTCTCTCTCTCTCTCTCTCTCTCTCTGTAATTTTTAGTGAAGCAAGAGAAGGATCATTTGTCAGGTCGTCGTACATGGGTAATAGAAAGCAGTAGCAAAGGTCTATTGTATTTTGTGGTTTGTTAATTGCTTTGCCTGCACCCTCGCCCTCAGCAGCACCACACTTCGTACCATTCCTTTCTGTCGTGTCAAGGTGTGTCATGGTAGAGACAAGGAAGAGATCAAAAGAATGGAAACAAAGTGATATGCATGAATGATAAACAAATGGGACAAGGTAACAGAATGATGATGTGACCTAGTATGGTAACACAACGGGACGCTACAACGAACCTGTATCAGTCTTTGTCCAGCACCTTTGATAACCGAGTTTGGCGATACTTGGCAGAGTTAAAAAAAGAAAATCAGAAGCGTCATTCATGCTGAAGAATCCATAAAAAAGGCCTCGAATCAATTAATAAATATATAGCTTTGCGAAAACCCTTTACTGCACGTAAAATAAAGGATCGAGAAGATATAAACAGACTTAGCGTATCAGTAAAACGAAGTCCATCACCAACATAAGGAATGAAGAAGACATTCCTTCCAGCATTCTTAGATGAATGTGGGAGTGACGCCTGACTGACCTGAGTGACGGCGGTGCCGGGCGGCGTGTCCTCGGGAATGGTCTTGCGGTACAGGGGACGGTCGAACTGTGGGGCGTGGTCGTTCTCGTCCACCACGAACACCACCACGGCCGCCTCGCTGCTTAGGGGTGGCTCACCGAGGTCGTACGCCTGGCAAACCATGAAGTTTTAACGTAATGGTACTATAATGCAAATGGAAGATAGGGGAACGTTAAAGGTACGAGAAAGGAAGGGTAAAAAAGGAATACTGAATCCTTAGAGGCATATGTACCCAAGTGACTTTCTCCTATTGTCATTAAAAACTGTGCTTTTGCGCAGACACTGACACGGCCATGTGGTTATGCCAAATACACCTGCCACACCAAGGGAACTTAAAGTAATGGTATACTATGATCTTATATAAAGCACACAAGAAAAAGGAATTAGGAAAGCTACCATCGTGTACAAATAATAAAGAGAGAAGCATTAACACGCAGAATGGCCGAATATATAATATACAGAGGTAGCATGCATTATCAGACACGGATAATACATCTGCACAAACATCCAAAAATGACAAAGTAAAGTTAGACAAGACCCTAACAGCCATTAGCACCTTGACAGTCAAGTTGAAGGAGCGCAGATCGCCTTCCTGCGGGATGGCCTCAAAGTCAAGGGGCGGTGGGCGTGATGCAGCCCGTCTGGGGTGCACCGTGAAGTTCCGGCCCGGGTCACCCCCCATCAGCACGTATCGCACCTCGTGGTTCCTGGTGCCTGTTGATGTGAGAGACAACTGTCGTTAGTGTTTGTTTTGTTACAGGCCAAGGACATTAATTAGAGATACGAAAAAAATGTAATTAATTAAAGTAATACAAAGTCAGAGAGATATTGTGTAGCCGTGCCAGCAATCACAGTTATGAAAAAAACAAAAATAGTCCAATTAAATGATGAGTAGAAAGTGAGAATCAAGTAGCAGACACAGATTGCAGGAGAGGTGTCTTGAGAGCCGTGCCTATAGCAACAAAATATAAAAAATACAATATAATATTAAAAATAATGGCTATTTCAAGAAGATGCGCAGATAGCTACAGAGGTGTCAGGACCTCCGCCACGCAGCGCCACCTACCGTTGAGGTCGTCGTCCCGGGCAGCCACGACCAGCGGCTCCGGGAAGGCGGCGGCGTTCTCGTGGATGCGTGCCTCGTAGCGGGGCTGCAGGAACACCGGGGGGTGGTCGTTCACGTCCTGCACCACCACCTTCACCACCACCGTGTTCCTGGAGGGCGAGGTTGCTCGATTAGTGAAATCAAAGCGATTACCTACGTCATGGATGCTCACCTCTCAACGAAGAAAAAAAAAAAATCTATTTATTAGGCTTCTTATAACTGGACATCTTAATAACTACTTTCCCTACCACCGATGAAATATAGCGCGCTGTACTTTTGATTAATTCCCTAAAGTCAAACTAATTGTCACTGAGACTCAAACGTGAACAAAACTGTACATAGTTAAAATATTTCATGATTAATTATCTTTACTACCGGGTTCATGATCTACAGTTGCTCAGTAAATAGAGAACACAGGAGTCCTGACTCACCTGTTGCCGCGGCCCAGGTCGTCTCTGGCCTCTGCGGTGAGGTAGTGTTCCGCCAAACTCTCGCGGTCCAGCGCCCCGGATTCCTTCAGGATAATGACGCCTGTCTCGGGGTCCATCTCTAGCCTGAAGGGCGGGGAGGAGTGAGGTGGGGAAAGTCAGGGAGAGAAAAGAAAGAAGTGGGAAGGGAGGGAGGAGGAGGAGCGGGAGGGGAAGGGGGTGGGGCGATTCCAGAAAGGCCAGGGAAAAAGTGGCCAGGACGGAAAATGGACGAGAGGGGCATAACGATTAGCTTAGAAAAGCAGAAATTAAAGCAAAATATGTATTTTAGAAGAAAGCGATAACAGTAGTGGCGTATTGTGTAATAAAATAAAGTACTTAAGATATGCCTTGTCAACACTACGCATACCTCAGCATCTTGCCTGTTTAAGATACTTTTTATTTAAGACTCTCAAGTACACTTCAACATCTTCACAATACTCTAAGGTGCTGCAGCGCCTTGAGTCGCCTATGTGTACGTGTGAATGAGGCATGGGATTCAGGTACACTTCCCTTTCCACCACGTAGAAGGCACCAACTTACAACAGCACTTCACTGCTATTGGAAATGCCAGAAATCCACTCATCAAAAGTTTTAATATTCCAAAGTGTCTAAAGCTTACTCTCATGCATCAGGCTTTTTAGGTTATACAGTATACCTTTTCCCACCATGATTCTGACCACCACCAAACTGCAGCACGCGTGCAGTCAGTAAATCCTTAATCCTTCCCATTGTGATTTTAAAGTTTTACACTTTCTAGAGCCTCTTATGTCCATTCAGTATGTTCTACATGACATCTCTTTCCATCAAGTATTGTATAAGATGATAACTCTGCATCCTTTCAGCGTCATCAGTAAGGCCATAATCCAACTCACTTGTCGGCCAGGGAGCCCCGCAAGTCCGTGTATCTGATGCCATCCGTGCCAAAGTTGCCGCTGTCAGGGTCCCGCGCCTGAATCCTGGCCACCGTCGTCCCCACCTGCGCATCCTCGGGGATAAACATCTGTCAGGTACACGCCAAGGCAGGACACGTAAGGTAGGGACTAGGAATTAGACTGTCATGCACGAGGGTTTGGAAAAGGTAGTATGATGACTTAAATTTGAGAGAGAGAGAGAGAAGGTCAAAGAAAAAACAAGGTGAAGAAAAGAAAGAAGGAAGGAAATGAGACAAAGCTCTGAGTAATACAAAGTTTGGATGTCGTCATCTTAAGTAAAAGAACAAGGCGGAGTCATAATGCAACGACATGAATTAAACTGAAGGATTTTTTTTCTCCGGTGAAAGAAGGAAAACTTACGAATTTCCAAGAATGGATGGTTGAGAGAGAGAGAAGGGGGGTGGGGGAGAGAAACGTCATGAGAGCACCGGATTTCCCTTCCGACTTATTTGTTTGTTTACTCATTCATTCTTATTCTTATTCTTATTACTATTGCCATTATTATCATCATCATTAACATTATGATTATTACTATTATCAATACTACTATTATAATATTACTAATATTATCAGCCAGCACATTCCCGAACACAATAGATGTATAAATAAAAGAAAAGAATCACACTCACACAGTAGTGGATGTGCCTTTTGTACCCCCTACCCCTACACCCACTCCCAGCAAAAGCCGGGTACAGAAGCAATGGACTTTTGGATAAAACAGGATACAATTTATCATAATTATATTTAAATACTGAACGTAATAAAACAAAAGGATCTATTTTTTTTCTATTGAAGATTACTTAAGCCATTTAAGTTTCAGAACAATTTTTATAACATTTGAATGTCTCATGAGGATTATCCTGTCAAAACAGAACAGCATGCATATACCCAGATTCTAAAAACATAGGAGGTTTAGTTTAAAAAAAAAAAACGAAAGAAAAAATCTGAACATATCGTAGAGACTTCGTAAATAAACCCGATATGATACATTTCAAGTCACTTATAAGTGTATGTTTACTCAATTTCCAGTACATGCGTTAAGGCTTAATCTTAATGACTTTGGGGGGTTTTGAAGCATTGCAAGCAAGAATGACATTTTAGTACATTCAAGTTAATTGTAAACCGCGTAATACAGAGTAACAAACATTATAATACATTCGAATGGCATTTGAACACACTAAACAAGGGAACATGCAAACAACACTACATCTACTTAGGATCCGTCCGCATCGCGAACTCCTGTACTATCATCAGAAGAAAATAGTCAGGGATGATAACCCTGCCATAGACTCACCTCGTACGACTCCTCGCCGAAGATCGGGAAGTTGTCGTTGGTGTCCCGGATGTAAACAGTGACCAGCGCCGAGGACGACTTGGGGTTTTCCGCTACTGTCTCGCGGGCTACCACCGTGAAGTTCACCACTAGAAGACAACACGAGAGGGAGAATGTTTGAGTCCGTGGATATAGTTGTGCTGTTTTTTTATGGATGAGGTATAGAGGAAATAGTATTTATGGTGATTTTGGTGGTAGTAGTATAGTAGAACGAGTAGTAGTAGTAGTAGTAGTAGTAGTAGTAGTATATATATTTTTTCTTGCCACATACTCTGTAGCTTATATTTTGAGAGATTGTACACATACACACTTGGAAACAGGTACTTGATGGAAGACGTAAATAATGCATCAGTCAGCTTACTTCCAAAATGACAGATTGGTAGCTGCAAACATTAAAAACTAAACAACTATTCTTTTGTGCTGCCACATTAGCGATAAACTTTTCCCTTTCATCTGCTTTTCAACTTGCCAATTATATCAAACCATAATAAAAACAACAACATAGATAAAGCTCTTCCCATTGTCTCTTTTCACTCTCTGTGGGCGGGCATTGGTATTGGTAATGTGGAAGTGCTGATGGATTCCCCGTCCCGCCACCACCGCCCATCCTGACCTGCTCTTGGACCAGTCAACGTACCTTTGACTTTTTCGAAGTCCAGGAGTGTCGGGTTCCTGACGCGAATAAGGAAGGAGGCAAAGTTGACCCCTTCAGGAGGCGTGACCTCGAACATGCCGCCGTCACCCTCCAGGAACATGCGGAAGGTGCCGTTATTGCCCTGTGGGAGACGAAAACACAGGTTAATTAGGAACATACAGGTGAGTACAACCTGGAAAGCCTCAGGAGGGAGCTTTGATAACATTCACACGTACGTAATAATAAAAGAGAAACCAGTAATAAGAAAGTAGGAAGAGTATGGATTTTGTGAAAGTTAGTCTGTGTCATTTATACGAAAAGGTTCAAAAGTAGGTAGAAATTTAAAAGCTAGGGGCACGAAAATCTTCTTTGTTATTTTTTAATAACATCCAAACACACGAGGGAGATGAAAACTAAGAAAAAGGAGAGCTGCTAGTGGGGAAAAGTATGTCGAGTATCAGTTCTCATTTCTCTCTCTCTCTCTCTCTCTCTCTCTCTCTCTCTCTCTCTCTCTCTCTCTCTCTCTCTCTCTCTCTCTCTCTCTCTCTCTCTCTCTCTCTCTCTCTCTCACACACACACACACACACACACACACACACACACACACACACACACACACACACACACACACACACACACACACACACACGAGGGAAATGAAAACTAAGAAAAAGAAGAGCTACTAGTGGGGAAAAGTATGTCGAGTATCAGTTCTCATTTCTTACAGTAATAAGACAAGTGGGTTTTGAGTCAATGAAAAGTGAATTTTCGAATGTCAAAAAGCTTTTAAATCCTCTTTAACTCTAGTCACAAGCATCCATCTACAAGAACGACAAGCAAAACGAACATTAAGCTGATGTGCTATTTAGTGGAGGCTTGAAAGTGCAGCCGAGCTTTATTTTTTTCTTCGTTTTAATGCTGAAGATGAACAGTCAAGCTTGGAGGCGATTATACTCTGCCACTAGCATCTAACAGCAATTTTACACTCTTAACAGTAAGGACACTTCAACGTGCTGGGTAAGCTACACTTTCTAAGCTCTAACATTATCTTTACTGAGGTGAAATGTCCTAATATTCTCTCTCTCTCTCTCTCTCTCTCTCTCTCTCTCTCTCTCTCTCTCTCTCTCTCTCTCTCTCTCTCTCTCTCTCAAAGTCAAAGACTTGGGGGTCAAAATCGCGTCAAACCTCAAATTCTCACAGCAATGCATCGATGCAGCAAATAAAGCGAACAGAATGTTGGGCTTCATTAAAAGAAACTTTGTATTCAAGAATAAAGATGTAATACTCCCGCTCTACAACAGTTTAGTCAGACCCCACTTGGAATATGCGGTACAGTTTTGGTCTCCCCACCATGCAAAGGATATTGCTAAATTAGAAGGTGTTCAGCGTCGGGCAACGAAAATGATCCCTTCCTTGCGCAACAAATCCTACGAAGAAAGGCTTTCTACCCTTAACATGTTCTCTCTTGAGAAACGTCGCCTCCGAGGAAAACTGATCGAATGTTTTAAAATACTTAATGGTTTCACGAATGTAGACAGATCAACATTGTTTATGATCGATGACACTTTGCGCACGAGGAACAATGGCGTAAAACTCAGATGTAGACAAGTAAATTCAGACTGCACCAAATTTTTCTTCACCAACGTTGTAGTGCGAGAATGGAATAAGCTTCCACCGTCAGTGGTCCAGTGTAACACGATTGACTCCTTCAAAAATAAGCTCGACCGTCACTTCCTTCAACTTAATATCAACTAGAGTAGAAAATGCAACGTTTTGGAGTCTTATGATTAATGTAAAATCACTTAGGTTTAAGGACAGACCACCAAGTCTGGACCATGGGGTCTGTGTGGTCTGATTTTCTATGTAAATCTATGTAAATATCTCTCTCATTCACACTCATACACTCAAACACACACACACACACACACATCGAGCAATTATGTGTTGCTCCCCGAGTTGCGGGGCTATTTGAAAATAAGAAATACATATCCCTGAAAGATGATAATAAAACCTTATCTTGACTCGCTGATGTTAAGTGGAATATATTACAAGGATTAAGTATAAGCCATTGATTGTTATTCTACCTCGCTTTCTTCACTAGTGTCTGTTGCTGCGACACAAGGCTTGGGTTGGCCTGCATAGAAGAGATTCATTATGATATCCACTCCTTCTTGAAGAGAAGGTCTTTCTTCCGCCTACTGGTTCATGGCAAGTGTTGCCCACCTCTTGACTTTGTAAGGAAAGCTGTGGCGGCAGAAAAGTCCAAATAGCGTGGTTCCCAGACTAAACGCGTCGCTAGCCGGGGAACACCGATCTCTGCCGGCCACCTCGGGCGAGATCCAAAAGTGAGTTTCATGTGGATGGCGGATCGGCTGCTGAAACACCACCGAGCCAGTGGTTCTGGCAAAGCCAAAGTCGATAATGGTGACTTTGTAAAGGTCAGATGGTGTGCGGCTAATGCAGATCTTGTTTGATTTTAGGTCATTGTGACAGTCCCTTCTTATGCAGCCTGTCCACAGTGGCCAACAACTGAGCGGTCACCCATAGCTTATCCTTCATGGACCACAAGTCCCCTTGTAAGATTTCCTGCAGAATCGTGCTGCCAGCATACTCGGTGATGATCTCTTTGGTGTCGAGGCAGACTCCCACGAGGCGTTGCACGCCAGGAACATTCTGCACACGCAGAAGTGCCTCCAGCTCGCACACCATTTCTTTATGTTTACCACGGAAATGCTTCACCACAAGACGCTTTGACGGGTCGGCTGGGTGCCTGACCAAAAAGACGTCTCCATAGGTGCCGCGGCCCAGACATTGGCAGTTCGACGTGTCCTTGGCGCGGCGGACCCAACGCCAGGACACGACAGGGACCTCCTGTGATCGGCACCTCTCACGCAGGCTCGCCGCGACCCTCACGCGACGCTGCGGCCCGGCATTGACGTTGTGCGACATGTCCACGTCACAAACTAAATAGACATCAAACGAAGACGAAAAGAAATCTAAAATTTTAGTCAATATCAACCAGCCTCTTCATCAACAGCTACTTTCACACTCACGCACCCCTAAGAGTCACTCTCTTCATTCATCACCAACACCACACCACCATCACAGCAAGAGCAGAACGTTTACCCCCTGGGAGTGTCGCCACACTGTCACAGGTCACCGACCGAATTCCCTACACCTGAGCACGTAACGAATAAAATTTTTATCAATTAACTAACAATAGCGTTCGGAGACCCCTAACCTCCGCCAAGAACAAGTCAGTCCTAGTTGTGCTTAACGTGCTGACCAACCCTACAGGAAGCAGGGAACTAAGGTCTATTGGTCTGGGATGGACCACCTCTTAATCCTTTCTTATAGCCACAGGAAGCACTCAGGGTTTGGGCCAGACCACCTTTCACTACCTTATGGCCAATCGCAAGCCACCCTAAATCATTTAGTCTGATTTCATAAAATTTATTTGCTAAGTCATTTGATATTGGAGTTTTTCCAAAAGTTAATCAGCTTGAGGTATTCATCTACGCATGTTCTCATATGCAGAGACTATTTTGTTAATTATTTTGGGGGGCAATCTTGATAACAGATAAATCAAACAGACATCGAAAACATTACCTCTTCGAGCTACATTGACAGGGATAATCCCCCCCTCCCCCCCCCCGAATAAAAAAAAAAAATTCGAAATCGAAGTTATACTGTGACAGGACACAAAACACGGAAGCTAAAATACATTTATGACGCTATACACTATATGACTAGACAGGAGCGCGAGCCATTCATTAAAGGTCCAGTGCAAGTGCAGCGGCGGCGGTGCTGTGAGGCGACTGAAGGAAGGAGTTGACTTACCTGGTCCATGTCAGGACACAGATATGCTCCTTGGAAAGTCAAAGGAAAATTAGAAACGTAATTCTTGACTACCTATTCAACAACAATGGCAGAAAGGCAAGCACCGTGCTAAAAAAATAGTTAGTTCAATTAAAGTTTACTGCAGCTGAACAAGGTAGTTACTCTTAAAATTAAATTCCTTTCTTCGTCAATAACCTTTTCCTCAACAGCTTGCATCTTCCACTTCATTACGACCAAGCTCTTCAAATCAAAGCCCTCTACGCCAAAAAAAACAACGCTCATAATTTTATTTGTTATTTTCAAGAGCCAGCACTTCAGTCCCTCCAGCTTAGTAAAGTGGCTTCCTCCTATTTCGCTTATCCTACTCAAGCCCTGAAGCAGAAAAATTTTAACATTCTTCACCGTCTAGGATATTAAGAACTCCTGAAATACATTTTCTTTAATAAAAAGCCTAGCACTCCTTACTACATCTGTCCTGCATCATCTACTTTCTCAGAGAGAGAGAGAGAGAGAGACACAGACAATGAAGAAGAGAGAGAGAGAGAGAGAGAGAGAGAGAGAGAGAGAGAGAGAGAGAGAGAGAGAGAGAGAGAGAGAGAGATAGAGAGAGAGAGAGAGAGAGAGAGAGAGAGAGAGAGAGAGAGAGAGAGAGAGAGAGAGAGAGAGAGAGAGAGAGAGAGAGAGAGAGAGAGAGAGAGAGAGAGAGAGAGAGAGAGAGAGAGAGAGAGAGAGAGAGAGAGAGAGAGAGAGAGAGAGAGAGAGAGAGAGAGAGAGAGAGAGAGAGAGAGAGAGAGAGAGAGAGAGAGAGAGAGAGAGAGAGAGAGAGAGAGAGAGAGAGAGAGAGAGAGAGAGAGAGAGAGAGAGAGAGAGAGAGAGAGAGAGAGAGAGAGAGAGAGAGAGAGAGAGAGAGAGAGAGAGAGAGAGAGAGAGAGAGAGAGAGAGAAAATACATAGTGAAGAACACAGACAATATGAGAAAACATAAGGATTAATAAAAGACGAAGAAAAAGAAGTGACACTAAATAAAGCACAACAACGTATGATGGGTCACGTAGAGACAAAATCCAGCACGAAGAAACGACGGTAAAGAAGACAAGTCGACAAGTCACACTGATAAGGAAAGACTGCAGGAAGGAGGAAGTGGAAGAGACGAAAGCAACACAACTACAGAATGAAGCAAGAAGACGAGATTTGGGAAGTAAATAAGAGACAGACGTCACATAGGAAGAGGGGAAGAGGGAAGTATGAGGAGCAACACAAACAGGCAGGAAACAGAGCATGGAGATAGAAACGAAGAGAATAAAGTCACACATCCACAGAAGACATCAAGACGTAGGAAAAAAAAGGGGAAGGGATGGAAAAAAACTCACACACTCACAAATCACTGAAAACAGGATGGAAAATGGAAGCAGGATAAGGGAGAGGAGGAAAAAAAGTAACTCAATCACAAGACTTCACTATTATGGATGGAAGGAAAATATGAAGTCACAAAATCACGAAAGACAGAGGACATAGGAAGGAGGGAGAGAAGAGTAAGGTAAAGAAGTAGGATTAAGACGACCAGACACACCTGAAGACGCGTAACTCACCTGGTCGTGGTCGTACACTTCGGGGATGGCGTCGCCCAGCAGGTTGACGGGACTGTTGTACTGTGCGCCCTCCGCCACCTCCCCGACGTAGTGCGCGGCCTTGAAGGTGGGCGTCTCGTCGTTCACGTCCTCCAGCAGAACTGTCACCTCCGTCACCATGGTGGGCGGCGGCGACACCACCTCGCTCGCCTCCTCCGCCTGACACACACACACACACACACACACACACACACACACACACACACACACACACACGGGTAAAAAACAACAACGTATCAATAAAGAGAACATGATACTATTTATTTTCTGAGTATTAATTTAAACGAGGTGTTTATATTATGCGAGTACTACTTCAAATGAGATGATTCAACAGGTCTTTATCTCTCTATGTCTACACCTAAAATAATACGTTCTAACAATTCTTCTCGGTCTACCTATCATTTACTTGTATTTACACGCACTCTTCTATCTCAAACCCATGCAGTGTTCTGTGTGTCTGTCTACCATCTCATCACTTTCAATACCTTTCCACACCCAGCAGAGAGTCCCAGTAATCCTGCCCTTGTGTCTCCCTCCCTTCAGCTGCTATGACAAGGTCCAAATGCTTTACTTTTCACCGCCTGATTACCTGTATTTCACTTAAGATGCCCTAATACTCACAAAATGGTTTACTTGATAAAATAGATCTGCCATTACTCTTTATCTTCTGCGTTCCCTTTCACTTCTCCTCTCTACCACTTACCTGTATTTTGATGATAAAGGCACCATTGTTAGACAACGGACTCTCCCTGTCGAGCGGCTTCCTCACGTACAGCACGCCGGAGTTAGGGTCCAGGTGGAAGAGGCCCTTGTCCCCTTCCAGTATGGAGTAAGTGATGCGGTTGTTCACTCCCCGGTCACCGTCAACGGCCTTGACTGCTCCGCCACCACGTGAGTTAGAGAGAGAGGGAGGAGGAGGAACAAGGAGGAATATTATCAGTAATGTGTGTGTGTGTGTGTGTGTGTGTGTGTGTGTGTGTGTGTGTGTGTGTGTGTGTGTGTGTGTGTGTGTGTGTTGTATTGTGCTGTGTTGTGTTGTGTTTTGTGTGTGTGTGAGGAGGGTTGGAGATTAACGTATTGTTTACAATGTGTGGTGGTGGTGAGGGATATAATGGTGATGAGGTGGAGGAAGGGAGAGTGGCGCATAATGATGCTGATAATTGAGATAATGATGATGAAAAAGAGAAGGGCAAAGATGAAAAGTAGACGATAATGATGATGGTGATGATGATGATGATGATTATGATGATGATGCTAATGATGATGACGAGGAGGAGGAGGAGGAGGAGGAGGAGGGAGGAGGAAGAGGGAGGAGGAAGAGGGAGGAGGAGGAGGAGGAGGAGGAGGAGGAGGAGGAGGAGGAGGAGGAGGAGGAGGGAGGAAGAAGAGAAGGAGGAGGAGGAGGAGGGAGGAAGAAGAGAAGGAGGAGGAGGAGGAGGGAGGAGGAGGCAGGAGGAAGAGGAGGAGGAGGAGGAGGAGGAAGGGGAGGAGGAGGAGGAACAGGAGGAGAACAACAAGAACATGAACTGACAACAATGCAATGCAATGCGGTGCTGCGCCAGCTTAGCCTTTCCACTTCTTTTTTAGTGTATATTGTTTTCGCTAAGTTTAGTGCATAGCGTTCCAGTG
>NC_066512.1:7297562-7417562 GCF_024679095.1 Eriocheir sinensis | reverse complement strand
GAAATGTCTATTGCTCGAAAAGACAAAGTGGAAAGCTCGAAAAGACAAAATATACTTTATTGTGTATAAGAATACCAATACTATTACTTAAACTGCAACAGCATTAATATTTTTCGTTGTTTCAATCAGTCAAAATCGAGTGAAAGAAAAAGAGCTTCATTCCACGTGCAGAATCTTGTCACTGCAGTCACGTGGGTTATGACTAAAAAAATCAAGCAATCAAGTAAACAAAGCTTATCACTATTCAATGTAGAGACAAAGTTGGCAGCGACTGAATTTTGCTTAAAAGTCGAAAACAAATATGAGCAGCAAGTTGCGGGGCCTTGTCTGTCTCCTAAAACCGACAAGAAGTGACAACAACAAAGTATTTAAAAAGTTTTCTTAGCTTTCCTTTTCCGATCAAACAAAATTACTCTAAGTGGCGAATATGACACACATTATCAGTTCACGTTATCGTTTAACTATTTAAGAGAATAATAATACTTTAACTGCAAAGCCTTTCATAGTTTCCAGCGGTTCAATCAATCGAAATTATTTTAACTGGCGGATACGACACAGCGGGTTCAGGTTATCAATAACGGGAAGGGTGACACACTTTCCTTTAAGGGGAGGAAGGAAAGTGATGGCGGGAGCTTACAAGAAACTGATTGGTGCCTGTGACTGGGGTCGACCCACACCCACACCCACACCCACACAAATTAAAAAGTGATTCCAAAAGCATCATCACCCAATATTTTAAGTCAATAATTGCGTGGTTGGTGCCTTGCTTCATTACATTCAATTACCTGTTTGTATTATGATTATGCGCCTACAACGTCTTCATCTTGTGTGACGCAGCAGCATTTACGGAGCCCAATATGAAATGACCTCGATTATAATAATAACACTGCAGTGCCTTGAGCAACCATTACCATATGGCGATAGAACTAAGTGGCAATAATTAATTGCAAAACCCACTTCCCCAGTTCGAATCCAGGTCGAAAGCAGATAAACTCAACTTACGTAAGCTTATCTAACTTTATCTAACCATTCAGCCAATTGTGCCATTTTTTGTGATTGATTTTGTGGATGTTTTGTATATCATATGGCGACAAAACGAACAGTAATCTATAAGCCCCAGTTCGAATCCACGTCGGGGCAGAATCACAAATCGTCCATCCTTTCATCCGTTTTTTCTTCCTTGCGGATTGAAGCGACTGCCTGGCATTTCAGTGGATTCGCAAAAAAAATATCTAAACCCAAGCTCTTCCTAGGCTTGTGAGCGCCCGCAGAATCAATTTGTATAGTTGGTTGGCGTGTGATCTCGCCACCACCGACACAGAGAAGACTTGCTCCAGGCGTGCTTGCAAACCTTGAGAGCAAGTTAGTTACTAAATTCCGAGTGCTAGGATACAATTTATTTTGGCACTGTTTTATGGATTGGGAATTACAAAAGGTGAGAAAGTCTTGAGTTTTCCTCGTTAACGTGTCGACACCTGAGCCGTGGGGAGAATAAGGAAGGTAAAAGACCTTAAGAAAAAAAAATTGTCAGCCAAAGGTTCAAATATCAAAGGAAAAAGTGGTGAGTCAAGGCTAAGTACTACATAAAGATTTTTCTTTCTCTCTACCTCTATCAAATATATGTTACTATCTATTTACGCACAATAAGCTTCCTCTTTACTACAGAAGCACTGGATGATGAGTGTGATATTTCCGTGGTGTAGCGGTGGTGGTGGCCGAAATGGCAGTATTATTAGAATTAGAAGTACTAGTCGTAGTAGAAGCAGCAATGGTAGCAGTAGTAGCAGTAGCAGCATCAGTTATAGTAGTAGTAGTAGTAGTAGTAGTATAAGTAGCAGTCACAGAAGTAATATAAGGAAACCAAAGTAATAATAGCGAGCAACCACCGCCACCGCCACTACCCGCACCCTCACCTGTCCGAAGGGCCCCTCGTCCTGGTCGGTGGCGAGCAGCTTGGTCAGCACCTGCGGCGGCGCATTCTCGTCCACCAGCAGCGAGGACTCGTAGGGTCGGAAGATAGGCTCGTTATCGTTGATGTCCTCCACCAGCAGCAACATGGACTGGGTGATGAACTGGCCGTCCCCCAGCTTGTGGTCCGTCAAGGTCAGCACCACCGTGTACTCGTCCTTGATCTGCACGTCACGCACATCGTACAAATGGGTCTGTTTGTTCACCTGTCTCGTCACACACCTGGCATGTTTGTGTATCTGTCTCTGCACACCTGGCATGCCTGTTTACCTGTCTGCACACCTGGCATGCCTTGTTTTATATACACAATTCTCTACATATCTGTTCACCTTCCTTAACATATTTGTTTACGTGCATATTTGACACACCTATTTTATATCTGTCTGAACAGACCTGTCATGTCTAATTTATTTACCTGTCCTTTACACACTTGTCAATTATGTTTGCCTGTATACACAACTGTCATGTAGCTTTACCAGTTATTACCTGTCGCTTTTTAATACTCGTACTTAATGTACAAATACCAAACATGCATGTCTGTTGGCGTATCTATTTGATAATACATGTCATGCCTGTTTATCTGGCACTACACACCTGTCATGTCTGCTTACCTGTTTGATTTCACACCTGTCTATTTTTACACCTGTGATGTTTGCTTTCATGTCGTTTTACACACCTGTCATGTCTTTTCATAGCTATCAGTCCTTACGTGTGTGACACATGTCTGCCTGTCTCCTAACACACTTGACATTTCTGGTTTAAGTGTGTCCACTCTGCACACACTTCATGCTTATTTACACATGTATGCATACTTGCACATCCATTTGAACATGTATGTACATACCTGTCGTAAGACATTAACGGTGCGTTCCTGCCATGCATATATATTTACACATCTCCATGTATGTCTAAATATCGATAGTCAGAGAGCTTCCATATCAAATCCCACACCTGCCCCTTACTTGCCTTAAAATGACTGTACTGATTTCCTACAAAAATTACTCCAACTCTACCTTTGCTCATTCAAGTATTCAGTTTACATGCATGCTCAAGCATTTACTTGTTATATCTAATCCTATCCTAGTGGCATCTAGCATCCATTTTTAGACGGTCATAGGTTCTATACCTAATTCATCCTCAACAACAGCCTCCTTCCATTGGAAAAGCCTGTTCTTCCCTGCATCAGGTCAGTCCCTCGCTTTCCATGTAAGCTGTCATTTATATGTTTCCCATTCCTTTTCCACATTTCACATCATTATTCTCTTCCCACATTCCATATTACCCTCATTCTATCCCTCCACCTCCATACTATCACTTCCCTCCCTGTCTCGTTCCCCCTATTCTTTCACTTTATTTTCTTTCTTCCTTCCTACTTATCTTCTTCCACCCTCCCTTCTTCTCTGCCTTACCTCGCGGTCCAGGGCCTTCCTCAGGTACACGTTGGCCTCCGTGGAGCCGTTCTGTTCGATCCTCAGCAGGTCGCGTCCCTCCGCCCCCCGCACCCCGAAGGTCAGGGCGTCGCCGTCAGGGTCGTAGCCCTTCAGAGTGTAGATTTTTGTGCCTGTGGGAGAAGAGAAAAACGGTGTTAGGGGCGGTGAAGAGGAGGAGGAGGAGGATGTCGAGGAAGTAAGGAGTGTCAGGGGAGGACTAGAAAATGATGAGAGAGAGAGAGAGATGCAAAAGAAGTAGGCCAAGGGATTTACTTCAGGAGTTAAGAACGAAATAATAATAAAGTTACGAACAAAGCTATATTTGAAAAGAAATTTACAAACAAAGAAAATGAGTCTATACCAAGCCATAACCACACTCACTCTCTTTGTAGGCCTGTTATCGAACTACCAAGCTACAAGAGAGAATAGGAGTGTAACGAAGCTGCTCTTGAATAATTACTGCTGTTGGCCCTTCAAAGCCCTCTATTCTCTCCGCGTTATAGCCTTAGAGAACGACCAAATTGCAGGGTACACTATAACGAAGAACCCTTAAACACACTCGTTCTCATTGATGACGACGATTCACACGCAATGTAGGTCTTCAGAGCCTCCTATTATTATTTTGCAATCGCTTGAGAGAGCAAAAACCTCGGAAACGTGATTTCAAGTAGATTACTCCGGTTAATTTAAGAAGCTGGTTGAAAGGGAAGGTGAATTTGTGGCAGAATTAGCAGCAGGTGCAGACGCAGCACTAGTGGCAGCCAGCAGGTCATTTTGCTTCATCAAGACAAAATAACGGAACAAAATATCAGGACACGTCTGACGGGCTTATCTTTCCAAGGAATGTGTGTGTGTGTGTGTGTGTGTGTGTGTGTGTGTGTGTGTGTGTGTGTGTGTGTGTGTGTGTGCAGTAGTAGTAGTAGTAGGAGGAGGAGGAGGAGGTGGAGGGGGAGGAGGAGGAGGAGGAGGAGGAGGAGGAGGAGCAGAAAGAGGAGGAGGAGGAGGAGGAGCAGAAAGAGGAGGAGGAGGAGGAGGAAGAGGAGGAGACAATTGCAGAATTATTAATACATTCTTCAGCTTCCTCTTCACTTGTTTGATATTTGGGGCACTTTCTGGATACTTTCTGTTTTCACACACACACACACACACACACACACACACACACACACACACACACACACACACACACACACACACACCAGTTAAGACTTGAGAGTGGATTTTGATTTATTTAACCAACTTGTTTGGCTTCAATGCTTCCCCTTTCACGTCATTTACATTTTACCTTCAAACAAACTCATTTCTGTTCTGTCTCTTTAACTTTAATTAAAGAAACCTAGCATTACGCCGTCATATATTTAGCTATGTGATGGAAAGGTCTCTCTCTCTCTCTCTCTCTCTCTCTCTCTCTCTCTCTCTCTCTCTCTCTCTCTCTCTCTCTCTCTCTCTCTATCTCTCTCTCTCTCTCTCTCTCTCTCTCTCTCTCTCTCTCTCTCTCTCTCTCTCTCTCTCTCTCCCCTTTCACCCTATACCGCCGTAGCTTCGTCTCTCCTCTCTCTCTCTCTCTCTCTCTCTCTTCCATTCCCAGACCTCTCCATCTTTCCTTTGCCCTTTCCACCTGTACGCCATTACTTTCGTCCTCCTTTTTCCTTCCTCCCTCCCATTCTCTATTCATCCACCCCTCCTTCCCTCTCCCCCTCCCACCTGCCAATCAGCGCCGGGGGGAAACACTTGTATCTCGTAATTACAGCATCCATCTCGCCTCCCCCGTCGAAGATGAGGGGGCGGGGAGCTGCTGCATCGGCGCTGAGGTGAAAGTTGATCCCTCGCACCTAGGTGTTCACGAACCTTTATTATGGCTGTTGTTATGCCCGGCTGACTGGATGACTCGTTTCCTTCCCTGCTTTTCTTTTCCCATCCTCCTTCCTTCCTTTCTTCCTTCTTTTTCTTCCCTCCTTCCTCTCCCACTGTGCATGTAATTTTAACGTCCCATCCTCTCTTTCCTGTTTCTTCTGGTTCTTGTTCTATTGTTCTTGTTATTCTTTATCTGCCACCTCATAAGGCTCATCTTTTAGAGTATTTGTGTTTGTATGAGTTTTATCTATCTTTTCCTTGTTCCGTTTTAGATCATCTGACTTATTTTTATGGTCTTGCCATCTCTGTTTTTGTTGTTCGTCTTAAAACTTTATTTCTTTTTTCTTCTTACATGCCAGATTTTATACGTATTACTACTCCTCTTCCTCTTCCTCCTTCTCCTCCTCCTCCTCTTCACCCTCCTCTTTTCCTTCCTACAAATTCCCCGTCTTTCTCCCCATCCTCCTTTATCTTTCTTAGTATGAGCTCCCCCTCTTCTTCTTCTTCTTCCTGCTCCTCCTCCGCCTCCTTTATCTTCCTTTCATCCTAAAAGCTCCTCCTCCCCCTCCTCCTTGTGCTCCTCCATCTTCCTTTCTTTATATAAGCTCCCCCCCTCGTAGTTATGTCATGCCCCAGTTCCGTGTCAGCCGGAGTCTTGCGGGGCACAGGAACAAAGACTTGGCCGGCTAGCGTGTTATCTTGATTTGCTCTAATTACTCCTTCACCAACACGACCTCCATGCGCCTCCTCCTCCACCACCACCAACATGTTTTCCACTACTACGTTTCACTTTGTTGTTATGGTTACTCATACACCATCACCACCACCACCAATAATAATAACTCCACTACTACGCTCCACTTATTGACTGTAATCATTCCACATCTTTTTTCAGCACCACTATGCCATTTGCAGTCTTTTATCCACGTACTCCTACTCCACTACCTACGTTCAACTTTGTAAATGTTTTTCTAGTCACATCAACCACCTCCTCCACCACCAATACCACAATCACCACAATCACTCCCCTACTAGAACCACAAACAACTCCCATGTTTTTATCACGTCCTACTTTATTCCGTCTTCTTATCCACCATCACTTCTTCCTTCCTTATCCCCAACATCAACACGGCAAACCTTCTCCACTGCTGTCACCTCACCACCACCACCACCAGCATCATTAACATTTACTCCATTACCAGCCACATCAACGCTTCTACTGCTGCGTTCCGCCTCATTACGTCTTCTTATCCACTCTCTCATCCACTTCCACCACCACCACCAACAACAACAACACCGCCAACAGTCTCAACACTACATCGATTCACCTCTTGCCTCTCCTATCACGAATTCATCACTGCTACTACTACCACCACCGCCACCACTACTACTACTACTACTACAACCCCCCCCCCCCCCACACACACACACACTAACCATTACCTGAGCACTTAGTCCCACCAACACCATTACCATCACCATCACTTTCCCCGCCACCATCGCCACCATAACTGTTACCCTTTACGCTTTCATTTCCCACCAGTACCACCATCACTACACCACCATAAAAGCCTACGACCATGGGGACTACTACCACCACCACCATTGCAATTACTAACTCTTAATCCTCCTCCTCCTCCCCCTCCTCCTCCTCTTACTCAGGTGCTAAAACAGTAATGAGCTCTAGTAACCTGTAAGACTGCTCTCCCCCTCTTTTTCTCACCTGCCTACCCGTCCTTCCCATTCTCCCCTCGTCCCCTCCACTCCCCACACACTACGTCCCTTTCCTCCCCTCACCGACCCTTCGTCCGATCTTTACCTTACTTTCCTTATACATCTGCTTCATTCCTCTCCTTACTTGCCCTCCTTTCCCCTCTCTACCAACGGTGTGGCTACTTTCGCATTTTCATTTTAAAGGCGCCGACTCAATTTTCTCAATTGTACCTCTCCAAGAATAGAGAAAACGGGAAAGAGTGAATAATATGGTAATTTTTCTACTTTATTTATTGATGTATTTATTTATTTATTTTTTACGTTTCTGCCTATGGCGCCGGTAGGCTTTCTTGGTGAGGCCTGATGGTCGGCCCGAGTCCGTTATGGCGCAGGTAAGTGTTTATAGTGGCGCCATCTTTCTCAGCTCATACTGCCCCTCGGAGCTCATCATTGACCCTCTCTTTAGAGACAGAATCTAGAGTCCGGGTTGATAGGTGGTCTTCTTGATAGCATATGGCTAAGTGTGTGTAATTCACCTTATTTGAATAAGGTGAATTACACACATTTAGCCACATGCTATCAAGAAGACCCCCTATCAACCCGGACTCTAGATTCTGTGTGTGTGTGTGTGTGTGTGTGTGTGTGTGTGTGTGTGTGTGTGTGTGTGTGTGTGTGTGTGTGTGTGTGTGTGTGTGTGTGTGTGTGTGTGTGTGTGTGTGTGTGTGTGTGTGTGTGTGTGTGTGTGTGTGTGTGTGTGTGTGTGTGAAAAGTATAATGGTAGCGTATGCCAAAAAAAATACTACATATGCTTACGGGACACAGCATAAGGAAAAAATGATTACAAAAAGCATTAAAAATATAAATAACTCTCTCTCTCTCTCTCTCTCTCTCTCTCTCTCTCTCTCTCTCTCTCTCTCTCTCTCTCTCTCTCTCTCTCTCACAGCAACACAGCAAGACCCTCCTCACCACAGTCTGTCTGTCCGTCGCGCGGCCCCGTCTTCTTTACGATTCTCCTCAGGATTCAATAAAGTGTTCTATTTTTCTCTCGGCTTTTTGTGGCCTTAATTTCAGTGTCAAGATAGCAATGTTTAGAAGCCCGAGCGTGGCAGGAGCCCACCCGATAAGGCCCGACACCCCGAGAGGCAAAGAGGAGTGGGAGGGACGGAAGGGGTGAGAAAGGGAGGATAAAGGGGGAGGAGAGTTGAGGAAGAAGATGGAAAGAGTACTGCGAGTGAGGATAGGAAAAGAGGGAAAGGGAGGCAAGTAGGGAAGGATGGAGGAGAAAGAGAAGGAGGGGGGAGGTAGGGAAAGAAGGACTGGGGAGAACGGAAGAGGGATGATGCTGAGGTGGGGGACAGAGATTAAGGAGGAGGAAGAGCAAAGTATGACTCGCATCACGTCCATGGCAGAGCGGCAAAAATAGCGAAGTTATAGTCATGGAGTGTTGCTGCTGCTGCTGCTGCTATTACTACTACTACTGCCACTACCTACAAGCTAACTACGACTGCTACAGTTTAAAACATATATATATATAATAGTAAAGATAGCAATATTTTTTATTCAACACGCATTCAGTGAGGAAAACGTTAGCTGTATTTTCGCGTTCGTTGGCTTCTTACGCAACTGAATTGCTGCTTCTACCTCCTATTTCTGCTACATTACTGCTACTATTACTACTACAGATGCTACTACTACTACTACTACTACTACTACTACAACTATTACTACTACTACTACTACTACTGCTAGTACTCTTTTTTTAATACTACATAAAAGATACCTCCACCTACTACTATACCTACTACTACTACTACTAATAATAATAATACTTCTACTACTACTACTACTACTTTACCTATATAGTTTTTTCCCAGGTAAAAAAACGCGCTAAAATTGCCTACACAGGTGAGAACACCTAAACGTAAAGGTGGTTTATTTCTGCACGTAGGAGAAGCTTGGCAGAACTTATTTCTTGTGCATAAATTTAACCAGTTCTGTGGACAGCATAATAATTCATGTTTGGAACCTCTCTCTCTCTCTCTCTCTCTCTCTCTCTCTCTCTCTCTCTCTCTCTCTCTCTCTCTCTCTCTCTCTCTCTCTCTCTCTCTCTCTCTCTCTCTCTCTATCAGCACACGCGCGCACACACACACACACACACACACACACACACATACACGCTTCGGTACTAACCAAAGCCAAGGAGAGCAACAAGCGACTCGTAACTGTTCTTCTGGCACGAGACAAAGGAAAATATTATACCAATGAATCTCCCCGGAGACACTCGCATGGAATTCAATTTTCCTAACCCATCAAGGTTACCGTTAAAATCAATTAGTTACGAAGTGGAGAGATAATTGAAAAATGCATGAAACCGAACAAAAAGCGGAGTATGCACCGATTATTCTGCACACACACACACACACACACACACACACACACACACACACACACACACACACACACACACACACACACACAGGTACACCTACACACACCTTCCATTGTCGCCACACACTTCCTCATCGCCCCATTTAACAAGAAACTCGTCTGCCCAGCCACTTGCTTATGCTAATAATGGTCCCCTTCCCCCCTACTCTTCCCCCTTCGTCCCTGTCCCTCCTCTCCTTCCCCCAGCATCTCCAAATTAACTCCCTCTTCTCCTCTTATCGTTAAAAACAGACTCTTCACTACCCCTTCATTTGTCCTGTCCTCATTACTCCCTGCTTCTTTACTTCTCTTTTCCCTTTTACTTTTCATTTTCCTCCCACTCTCCATTCCCTTATCTCTAACTTCTTCTCCTCCTCCTCTTTCCTTAAATAATATTCTTCACTATTTCTTTCCTATCGTTATGCTCATTACTCCATTTGTTTCTTGCTCTTCCCCTTCATCCTCCCTTCCCATTTTCCTTTTTCACTTTACCTTCTGGTCTCTCACGTCCCCGACCCATTAAACTCAAATCCTAATCGTCTTCTACTCATCCCTTTCTCCCACTTCATTATCTCCCCCGTTTCTTTCTATCTTATTAACCTTTTCCTTCTTGTCCCTTTCGCCTGCTCTATTTCTCCTTTCCTCATCCCTTTCCCGTGTATTTTTCAACTCTCCTCCCCTGTCATTCTAATTATTCTCACCCCTTCCTCATATAATTAACCTTTTTCCCTTATTCATCCCCATTCCTCTTCCTCTCCACTCCCTTTTTCCCCGTTCCTTCTCTTAACTTCCCTACCTAACCCTGTCTCCTCATCCAGTTCCTTACTCCATTCCTCCACTTTTCACTCCCTTGCCCTCTTTTCCTCCACCTTGCTTCTCTCCAGCCCTTTCTCTCCTCTCCCCACGTCTGGCCGGCCATCCACCAATGTTTGTGGTTTGGGGAGGGCGTGAGAGTCTGTGAGGATTGTGTCATCTGCATATTTTTGCCGCTAATGGCCAACTGAGTGATGGGGACGCTTCTGGTTCACCTATATGGCAGGCGTGGGGAAGGTGGGGGTGGGGGCGAGGCAGGGGAAGATGAGAGGAGCTGGGGGTGGAGGGAGGGAAGAAGTTAGAATGTTGAGTGGAGGTGGTAAGAGAGAAGGTGAAAGAGGTAGGAGGAGAGAAAATAAAGGGGAGGGTCGCGAGGGAAGTAATGGGGGATGGGGAAGAGGAAGGGAAGGGGAAGAGGAAGGGAAGGGAAGGGAAGGGAAGGGAAAGGAATAGGTGGCAAAAGAGAAGGAAAGAGAGGGAAGAGGTGAGAAAGGAAATAAAGGATGGTGAGGGAAGGACTGGGGAAGAGGAAAGGAAGGAAAAGGGAAGGGAGGGAAGAAGAAAAGGAGGGAGGAGAAGGGAAGGGAAGGGAAAGGAAGGGAAGGAGGAAAAGAGAAAAGGGAAAAGAAGAGGAAAAATCGCGCTGGAATGGTGAGGAAGAGGAAGGGACGGGAAGGGAGGGAAGAGGAGGGGAGGAAAGACGGGGAGGAGAAGGGGGTTGAAGCTACATACTTTTAACCACACCAAAAGTGGGTGTAGTTGTGGGAGGTGTTTGTTGGGTGATGAGGGTGTAGTGGTGATGGTGAGGGTGGTGGTAGAAAAATGGTGGTTTTGGTGAAGGGGTGATGCTGGAAGGAGGGGGTGGCGCGGTGGGGATGGAGGGAGAGGTGGTGGTTGTGGTAATGGTGGTGATGGTGATGGGGGAAGTGAGAGGTGGTGGTGGTGGTGGTGGGGGTGGGGGTGGTGGTGGTGGTGGTGGGGGTGGTGGTGGTGCCAACGGTAGTGTGGGAACAGAGTGAGTTGTGTGTTTACCGTTGCTTACATAATGAATATGAATCTCTCTCTCTCTCTCTCTCTCTCTCTCTCTACTCCTCAGGTCTCTCTCAGCGCTCGGCTCACAACCGACGAGACCGGAGTTCGAATCCCGGGCGGAGTGGAGATACATGTGCAGTCTCCTTTGACCCGTGCAGTGAGTGGGTACCGGGTGTCAGGCAGGGGTTGTGCCACGCATCCCGGGTGGTGGTCCGGCTCCTGCAATGGCGGGTAACTCAAGGGTGCAAACCCAGATCCCCAAACCCGGCCTCGGCCAAATCTGCAGTAATGCAAACAATGAAGGATCTACAAAACTGAAACTATGGAAGTCGAAAGACAATAATGAAAGTCGTAAGTCTTAAGTCGAAAGACTCTCTCTCTCTCTCTCTCTCTCTCTCTCTCTCTCTCTCTCTCTCAATATCCACTGTTTCTATGGCGTCAAACTATTTTTTTTTTCTTTTCATGTTATTTTCTTCGTCGTTACTGTTGTCCTCCTCCTCTCTTTCTTCACATCACACAGCTCTCCTTATTTTTCTCCTCCCTTTCATAATCTTCTCCTTTCTCTTCACTCCTTCGTCCTCTTTTGCCGTTTTCACCCATCGTACATACATTCTCCCTTATCTTCTTCCTTCTCATACCTGCATCCTCGCTCATCTCCTTTTCATCAGTACTTTAAATACCTACTAACTAACCTACCTGCCTACCTGCATTCCTATCTATTTATGCTTCTTCTTACACTACCATTTCTCCTCCTCCTCCTTCTCCTCCTCCTCAACCCCACCACCTCATCTTCAATACCACAATAACGAACCAAATCAACCTAACATGCCTCCCAAAGCCTCCCTTTCCCTTCCCCCTTTGCCCCTTTCCCTTTCTCTCCATCACATTCCTCCATCTTTTCCCTCCCCCTTCCGTTCCTTTCCCATCGTCCTTTTCCCTTCTTATTCTCTTTTCCATTCGCCCTCTGCAGGTATGTAGACAATATTTCCTCCTTACCTTTTGTCCTTGACTTTATTGATATGTGTGTGTGGCTTACGGTAGTTGATTGGCCGAAAAAAAAGTATATGAATAAATAAAAGCCCAAACAAATGCTGCCCCTACAAAGGCATCAGAAGAAGAAAAAAACGTCTAAGAGAATTCCTACACCTCGCTTGTCTCGTTTCCACCACCTTACCTGGATTCCGGCAAACACAACTTGACTAGTACACGGATGCCTATAGCCTTGAGGAAAGAAAATGCAATTACATATACCTGATTCTCCTAATCATTATTATTATTATTATTATCATTATTATTATTACTATTATTGTGATTATTATTATTATTACCTCAGCCGCCATCACACAACGCTCTTCCCTTGATCGTAAAGTCAATAATAAAACCCATTAAATTAGGGCGTGTAATAAGATCTTGGTGGTGGTGGTGGTGGCGGAGGAAATGTTGGTGATGGTGGAGGTAATGGTGGTGATGGTGGAGGTAATGGTGGTGATGGTGGTGATGGTGGAGGTAATGGTGGTGGGTAAATTAAGGTAAGAGGGAGAGAATGTAAAGGGTAAAGTAAGAAGAGAGTCCTTGCGAAGTAATTGGAGAGAGAGAGAGAGAGAGAGAGAGAGAGAGAGAGAGAGAGAGAGAGAGAGAGAGAGAGAGAGAGAGAGAGAGAGAGAGAGAGAGAGAGAGAGAGATAGAGAGAGAGAGAGAGAGAGAGAGAGAGAGAGAGAGAGAGAGAGAGAGAGAGAGAGAGAGAGAGAGAGAGAGAGAGAGAGAGAGAGAGAGAGAGAGAGAGAGAGAGAGAGAGAGAGAGAGAGAGAGAGAGAGAGAGAGAGAGAGAGAGAGAGAGAAACTGACTGACAAACACACAAAGACAGACAGATAGACAGACACATGCAAATATAATCAAGCAATAAGAAACACCCACAGACAGACACGCAGAGAAACAAACCAATAAACACGAAGTAAGAGATATACAGACAGACAAACAGATAATAAAATGTACACAGACAGACCAACAGAAGCAAGCAGGAAGACAATCATACAGATACAGTTACAATTAAGGTAACGGTTCATCCCTCTTCCGTTTAACCTCTTTTCTCCATCCCTTTCCCCACCCAAGCTTCATCCCCACCATCATCCACACAGTCACCTCCCATTCAGCCCTCCCTACCTCTCCACCTCACAACCTAACTGGCTTGCTGGATGGACGGTGAGGGAGGGAATGGAAGGGAGGGAGGCTAGGGGTGGAGGGAATGACGGTATGAGGGTGGGTAAGATGTAATGGATGGGTAGACGATGAGGGAGGGAATGGAGGGAAAAGGGAGAGACGGAGGAGAGATGAAGAAGGGAAAGGGTGAGATGAGGGAGAGAGAGAGGATCATAATGGAGCTTTGGATGGATGATAACGATGGGATAGAGGGAAGGAAATGAGGGGAAAAATAGAAAGAGGAGGAAGGGAATGGGAGGAGGTTGGGGTGGGGTTGAGAGGGAGTGAAGTACAAAGTGGTAAGGACGAGTTATATCTTTAGAAAGAGTCACGCTCAGAGCTCATCAAAGAGTCATGCAGTGTTGGGCGTGGTGTGTATTTTAGGAGCAGTAAATAGCGGGCTTTTGTTTTCATTATTATTTTTTTTTTACCCCCTTGCACTGTTTTCTCTGCTGTAAAAAAAAAATCTCGTTCAGCACTCCAGCACTGCAGTCAACCTAAGCATCGTGGCATCCTAGCTTAGCGCGCCCATGCAATCCAATCACCTCAGAATTTTGACATGGCTTCCTGAGCACCTCGGCAACTTAATATTTATGTTCTTTACTGCTCTTGTTCAGCGCCTCAACAATTCATTAGTCCCCAGCATATTGACATGGTGTGGCAGCATAGTTCAAACACTTCAGCATATTTAGCATTGTCCACTTTAGACTCGAAGCAACCTATCACCATCAACATATCAGCGAAACACCTTAGCATTATATCTTGAAGTCCCAGCATCTTCCCACCTTACTCTCACTGCACTTTATCATTACTCGGCATTTCATTACATTTCCCACACAGCAGCATTCACCACATTCCCTGGTCAGCACGCCCGTCATGACTCGCTCTGATCACAATGACTTTCCCACCTCAAACTTTTTTTATCTGCTTTTCTTAGTCTCTTTAACACCTTCCCGTTGGTATGTTTGGGCCGTGCATTGTTCCCCCGCAGCGCTTACATAACTGGGCCATTCTTATTTCCCTCTCAATGCAAGCTCTCTTTTTTGACACAATACAGCACGATCACTTAAAACAGTTACACGAGAACCTGCCACTACCCTTCCCTTCTTCCTGCCACTCCTTTCCTTCCATTCTTCCCTCTCCTCTTCCTCATTGCCATGTTAATATACGGAGAGAGAGAGAGAGAGAGAGAGAGAGAGAGAGAGAGAGAGAGAGAGAGAGAGAGAGAGAGAGAGAGAGAGAGAGAGAGAGAGCGAGAGAGAGAGAGAGAGAGAGAGAGAGAGAGAGAGAGAGAGAGAGAGAGAGAGAGAGAGAGAGAGAGAGAGAGAGAGAGAGAGAGAGAAACTGGACAGACAGAGGAGCAAGAACAAGTTAGTAGAAGCGAAAGATAGCGAAGAGAGAAAGGGAGGGAGAGAGAGCGCGAGGAGAGAATGAGAGGGAGGCAAGGGCAAGGCAAGGGTAAGAGTGAGAAGGAGAGAGAGGGCAAGGGAAGGGTAAGAGTGAGGGCGAGGGAGAGGCAGGGAGGCAACGTTAGCCTATGTGGTCAATGGACTGTGCGGGCGATTTCCGTGAAAGCCTCAATTGGCATCTAGATTTCTTTGAAAGACGAGACATATATCTTACCGCAGCGTGGTCTGACAAGGAGGAGGAGGAGGAGGAGGAGGATAAAGAGGGAGGAGGAGGAAGAGGAGGAGGAGGAGGAGAAAGAGAAGAGGAAAGATAAAAATGAAAAGACGAAGAAGAAAGAGAAAACGGAGGATAAGAGAAAGAGGAGGAGAACGACAAGAAGAAGAAGAAAAAAAGAAAAAGAAGAAGACGAAGAAGAAGAAGAAGAAAGAAAAACAATGATAGAGCAAGAAGGAACATTGTAAAAAATAATAACAATAATAACAGGACCAAGAAGAAAAAAAAGAACGAAGAAAAATAATACGAGTAGGAGCAAGATGAACCAGATGAGAGAGAGAGAGAGAGAGAGAGAGAGAGAGAGAGAGAGAGAGAGAGAGAGAGAGAGAGAGAGAGAGAGAGAGAGAGAGAGAGAGAGAGAGAGAGAGAGAGAGAGAGAGAGAGAGAGAGAGAGAGAGAGAGAGAGAGAGAGAGAGAGAGAGAGAGAGAGAGAGAGAGAGAGAGAGAGAGAGAGAGAGAGAGAGAGAGAGAGAGAGAGAGAACGAAAGAACAAAAAAAAAAGGAAACCAAGACGAGTCAGAAATGAGAAGGTGAAGCAATCAAGAGCAGAAGCAGAAAAAAAAAGGAAACAGCATCAGGTACAGCAGCAGAAGTAGGAGGAGGAGAAGCAGGAACAGGAGGAACATTAGGAGGGAGCGGAATGAGTTAAGGAGTAGGAGGAGTAGGAGGAGTAGGAGTAGTCCAGGCCTCAATGTTAGGTGGAGCGGAACCTGAGCCACTACCTGTGATCACCTGTCCACATTTCCGCCCAACCTGTTCTGCGAGCATCCCTGAGCTTGCTTCATTACATGACTGACATTTCGGGAACTTACTGACTGCACTGCCTTCACTGTCTTCAAGAGGAGGCGGAGTACGAGGAGGAAGAAGAAAATGATGATGATGATGAAGAAAATAATAGAAGTTAATGAAGAAGAACGAATAGTAGTAGTAGGAGGAGGAATGGGAGAAAAGGGAAAAAAAGAGAAAATTGTAGAAAGGAAATTCAACCAACCTTTCGAGTGGGGAACAAAAGCCATCCAAGGAAATTAAGCTGGGTACTGCAAACATTACGTGAGAGAGAGAGAGAGAGAGAGAGAGAGAGAGAGAGAGAGAGAGAGAGAGAGAGAGAGAGAGAGAGAGAGAGAGAGAGAGAGAGAGAGAGAGAGAGAGAGAGAGAGAGAGAGAGAGAGAGAGAGAGAAAACACGAACTAACGAACGAACGAAAGTAAGCAAGCAATACCACCACTAACCCCACCACCACCACCACCACCAGCAAGACCACCCCTAGAGGCAGCAGGATCAGCACCATCACGTCAAAGAGAGAGAGAGAGAGAGTAATCGCCTACGTGGGTCAATTGGCACCGAGTCGTGTGCTCTCGAAAGAAGGGAAAGTGTGGGACTGTAGCGAGGAGTGAAAAAATACGAGGGTCATGATCTGTTGGTGCAAGAGTGAGGTGGTGGCGGGGCTGGTGGTGGGAGAGAGGAAGAAAGCTAAAGAGGGAGAGAGAGTGGGAGTGGTGAGAGAGATGGAGGAAAGGAAAGCGGAATGATCAGGAGAGAAAACTATGGGACTCGAAGAAAAGCTAGAATACTGGTAAACGTTCAGGGCGGCGAGAGGGAGATAGAGAGAGAGAGAGAGAGAGAGAGAGAGAGAGAGAGAGAGAGAGAGAGAGAGAGAGAGAGAGAGAGAGAGAGAGAGAGAGAGAGAGAGAGAGAGAGAGAGAGAGAGAGAGAGAGAGAGAGAGAGAGAGAGAGGGGGACTGACAGAGAAAAAAATGAATCTGTGAAATTGTAATAACGGTGATGTACAATTCGAGAAAAAAATATGAAGGTAAGCGCTGGAGGGCTAAAAGGAGGGCTGAAGGGTTGGAGGGAGGGCTAGAGGGTTGAAGGGAGGGCTGGAGGTAGGGTAAGAGGGCTGGAAGGATTGTTAAAGGGCTGGAGGTAGGGCAAGAGGGCTGGAAGTATTGTTAAAGGCTGGAGGGAGGGCTAGAGGGCGGAAGAAAGGGCTAAAGATGTGGATGGCGTTTTGAGCAGAGGAAAAGAGATGAAAGGAGAGAAGGATGGATGGAGGAAAGAAAATTTGACCCAGGAGTTAGGAGAGAGGCCTAATGAGCAAAAGGCAAAAGAGTGGGCTGGAGAAAAGAGATAAAGAGGGAAGCGGGATGGATGGATGAAAGGAAAGCTGAAAAGGGTCGGGAGGGACGAATGTCAGTCAGGAAAAAGCGACACACAAATCGTCACGTTGAGATCTGAGCAAATAGACAGAAAGCGGCCAGCCCGGACGAGGCCAAACAATGCCCGGCGGCCGCTACACACCTGAGCCCCACACCTGCTTTTTGCCCACACTTGCACACCTACTCCCTCACACCTCTTACACCTAGACACCAGATCCGGGGCGCCCCATACACCTGCCCTTACATCTGCCTTGAGCCCATACCTGCACACCTGCTTCCTCACGCCTCGCCTCAAGCCATCACCAGCATCACCACCACCACTATAAAAAAGTAAAAAAAATCACCACCAACACGACCAAGACCACCCCGAAGACACCAAGATCACTATCGTCGCGTCAGATATAAAAGAAATTAAAGGAAAATAGAAAGGCGTGTACGCGGATGGTTGAGTAAATAGGATCGAAGGAAAAAACAATCCCCCGCAAGAGAGGTGACGCTGCACACACGGCCTCGTCACCTCCTCCTCCTCCTCCTCCTCTTTTCCTTTTCCTCCTCCTCCACCTCGGGCGACACAAAGGACCTCTTCTTCCAGGAATGCCGAGGGCTAACTTTATGGAAGAAGAAAAAGAAGAAGAAAAAAGAGAGAGAGAGAGAGAGAGAGAGAGAGAGAGAGAGAGAGAGAGAGAGAGAGAGAGAGAGAGAGAGAGAGAGAGAGAGAGAGAGAGATACAGACATAGAGAGAGACAGAGAGAGAGAGAGAGAGAGAGAGAGAGAGAGAGAGAGAGAGAGAGAGAGAGAGAGAGAGAGAGAGAGAGAGAGAGAGAGAATGAAGATGAAGAGGAGAAGGAGGAGGAGGAAGGCCAATACTAATAATCGTAAAAGTTATGTAGAAAAAAATTGAAAAAAAATGACGAAGTGAAAGAAGACAGCGATGGACCTTCGCGCCCCCAGCAGGACACCAGGAGAGAGGAACCCTATGAAGAGGCCTTGCATAAAGAAACACCGAGGGACGCAACACAGCCTCTGAGGAACACCACCACGAAGAACCGATGACAGGGAAATAGAAAACACCGACTCGATCTAACGCAATCAAACCAAACCAAACCCAACCGAATTCCCGACCGCCTCCTCGTCTCCTATACACCCCCACCGACTCGATCTAACCTGACCAAACCCAACCCAACCCTAACGCCTCCTCATCTCCTACACCCTCCCCCTACCGACACCAGATAATATGAAGAAGCATCCTTGAGGTGCTCGTGTGTATGGAAGGTGCACAGCGGGAGTCCAATGCAGCAGGGGCGCTCTGATCACGGCCGTTCCACCACAAGCTGAAGGTAATGAAGACTACAGGTCTGGGAAGAGGCTGAGAGAGGGGCAGAAGGGACGAAGGGAATGAAGGTTTGAAGAGGTAAAAGGCGCGTTGGGTTGGAGCAGATATTGATAAAAAGTGAGAGTGAAAAAGGACCAGCGAAAGATCAGAGAGGGAAGGAAAAATTTGCAAGGGAAGGACACGAGGAAATGATGAAGGGAATGAAGTTTGAAGAGGTAGTAAAAGGTGTGTTAGGTTGGAGTTGAGATTGATAAAGAGGTGAAAGAGAGAGAGAGAGAGAACCAGAGAAAGAATAAAGAGGGAAGTAAGATTTGCAAGGGAAGGACACGAGGAAATGAAGTTTGAAGAGGTGGTAAGAGGTATGCAGTGTTGGAGAAGGAATTGAGAGAGCGAGATACAGAGAGAAGTAGAGGACCATAGAAAGATAAAAGAGGGAGAGAAAGATTCGCAGGGGGATGAGAGAGAGAGGAAAGGGCGAATGGAATGAAGGTTTGAAGGGAAGGCAGAAGGGACCGGGCATGTGGGTGGTTGGGTAGAAGGTGGGAGGGACAACGACTAGAGAAAGGGAAGGAGAGGGGCGGAGAGTTGCAGGGTCAGAAGAGAAGGAAGAAAAGAACGAGGAGGATGGCAAAGGAGGCGGCGTGTGTTGGATTCGGTGGTGGGTGGGCAATGAGATAGAGAAAAGGAGAGAAAGGATGGGAAACAGGGAGAGAATGAAGGAAATTTGCAGGGGCAGGAAAGAAGCAAAGGAAAAAAAGGAGGAAAGAGATGCAGGTTTGATGGGGAGGTGAAAGGGAGTGGGTGTGCAGTGTGGGTAGGGGAGTGTTTTAAGGAGGGGGCAACCAGAGAAAGAGAAACGGAGAAAGGGAGAGAAAATGAAGTGAGAGGATTGCAGGTACAGGAGGCGGGGAACATGAAGAAAAGGGCCATTGGACAGTGAGGCAATGGGCGCGATGGAAATGGGATTTATGGGGAGGAACAGAGGGCCGGGACAAGGGGTGTGCAGCGGGGCGGTGTTAGGGCTGAAGGAGGAGGGTTGAGGGAAGAGAGGGAGTTGGTGGTCGAGGGGTCTGAACCGTGTTGGTGAAGGAGGAGTAGGAGTAGGAGGAGGAGGAGGGGGAGGAGGAACAAGATGAAGGGGAGGCAAAACGAGTTGAATATAGGCAGGTAACTTTACCAGGTGGGTTATGGCCATACATTACATGGACGAAAAAAAACAGACAACATCCATTCATCACAATAAAGAGCCTGGTGGACGCGACGCACCGGTTTTTTCCCCACTCCTTTGTGGCTTAAAACTCTTTCTCGACCCCATACAATGAAAACAGCTCCAAGACTTGAATTATTTGGTCGCTTACTCTTTTCTTATCTTATTTCACCATTTTTTTCTTGAGTCAGTTTATTAATCATATTTTTCAGTGCTTTTTCAATATTTCGGCTGCGTCTCCTTACTGTAAACATTAAAAAAGGAATGCAGGCGATGGTTGAACCCGACCGCATATCCTTCGCCTTCCCTCCTACCGCAGCCATCGCCACCAGCCTCCTGTAGGACCTGGTTGGGGCGTAGGACAATATATGTACAACCAAACACCACACATCTTACCCCCGCTCCTCCTCCTCCTCCTCCTACTCCTATCTCTGCCATCCTGGGCGGTGGTGGAGGTGGGAATGTCACAGTGGGGGGCCTGGAACCGAGGATGGAAGGGGATGGATGAATGGGCTGAAGAGGGGAGGGAGGCAGGGGACAGGGAATGGATGGGTAGATGGAGGGAAGGATGAAGAGAAGGGAAGGGAGGAGGGGGAAGTGGTGAACGGTAAGCCTCCATTCTCGGCCCCCTACATAATACACACTCCTCTCCTCCTTTAACATAACGCCTTCTCTTTCTTTACATCATATCCCTTCCACGGCTCTCCTACCTGCACTTTCACTCTTCACACCTTCCTTGACCCTACTCCTTGCACTATCTCTTTCTTTGCACTGTTCTTTATTTTCCTTCACTCTTTACATATTTCTTCAACAGCTCCTCTCTATTCTCTCCTCTTCTGTTCACCCCCTTTACATTTCCTTTCACCCTTCTCATTGCCTCTTCCTATTTTACAACACTTGTTTTCTTCCTTCTTTCACTACTTTCTTTCCTCGACTCTCTACATTTTTTTCTCAATATCTTCTCTCCTTTCTGTAACACGCCCTCCATTTATCTTGCCTACACCCTGCTTCTTGTTCCTCCCTCCTTTCTTCACACTACTTCTCCCCTCCTTCCCTTTCTCTTTGTACTTTCTTTTTACAGCTCTTCCCCTTCGTCCCGCAGTCTCCATTCTTCCTTCCTTCACTGTGCCTCTTCTTCCCCATCCTCCACTCCCTTTCCTTCTTTATCTCCTTTCTTCTTTATATAATTCCACTAACAGCTTCCTTTTTATTCAACTTTTTCTATTCCTCTTTCTTTCACCATGCGTATTATTTCTCTCTCCTTCACTTGTCTCATCTTCCACTCCCTTCATTTCTTTATTTCCTTACTTCTTTATACATATTCCCTTGACAACCTCCTATTTACCTCACTCCCCTCACTCCTCTTTCCTCCTGCTTCTTGTTTTCCTCTCCTTCGCCTTCCTTATCCTCCACTCCCTTCCTTTGTTTATCTCTTTTTTTTATATATTCAATCAACAACTTCCTTTTTATCACTCTCCATTCCTCTCCCTTTCACCACGCTCCTTGTTTCTCCCTCCTCCTCATTGCTCCTTCCCTTCCTCCCTCTCCCTCGCTCCCTCCCTCTCCCTTTACCACAAGCCCCGCCGCCACAGATGGAAGAGAGATTGCTGTGGCTGAGACAAAGGTTGAGGGAACAAGCTAATTAACCTATCTTCAGCTTCTTCTTCTACTCCCTCTATCTATTCTTCTCCTTCCTCCCATTAGATTCCCTCTTCTCCTAACTTTTATTTTTCCTCTCCCGAACCTATTTTTTTTCCTCAGTCTGTTAGTTCATTACTTATTTCGGCCATGTTATTTTTCCATTATCTTTTCCTTCATCTTCTTTCTTTCTTTTGTTCGCCTTTTTTTCTTTATTCTTTCTTCTTGTTTTTTTTTTCTTTGTCGTTCACTAAATCCTTTTCTATTACTAATATACTTCCTCCTCTTCCTGGTCCTTCTCTACCTCCACCTCCTATTTCTCCTCCTCCTCCTCCTCCTCCTCCTCCTCCTCCTCCTCCTCCTCCTCCTCCTTCTCCTCCTCCTCCTCCTCCTCCTCCTCCTCCTCCTTCTCTTCCACCTCCTCCTCCTCCTCCCCCTCCATGTTCACTGACCCTTCTTTATCTCATTAGTTTCTGCCTTATCTTGTTCTTCCTCCTCGCCTTCTGTTTCTTCTTTCCTTGGTGTTTGAGTTTCATCTCTGCTCGACTCTCAGACAGGTAAGGGCGAAGGTCAAAGACAGGGCATCTCTCTCTCTCTCTCTCTCTGTCTGTCTGTCTGTGTATGTCTGTCTGTGTCTGTCCGTCTGTCTGCCTCTCTGTCTGTCTGTCTGTGTCTGTCTGCCTGTATGTTTGAATAATAATAATAATAATAATAATAATAATAAAATCGCAAAGGAAGACTATTCGTAAAGTGAGAAAGAGCAGAACAAGACGACATGAATATTTTGTGGAGCATAGAAAAACTGAGGCGACACTTGCTTGCTACACTGTCAAAAAGAGCAATAGATGTAAGTGCCCGTCAATCATCGTTTTGTGAATAGATAATACACATTTGCCTGTCGATCCCGCTTCGCCCATGTGTAAATACCGCAACGAAGGCGTGATGTGTGTGTGTGTGTGTGTGTGTGTGTGTGTGTGTGTGTGTGTGTGTGTGAAGGTGCGTGCGTCACCTGCGGAGTCATGTGCAAACCTTAAGGGAGTCAGCACGGAAGAGGAACCAAGAAAAGCCCTCCTCCTCCCCCTCGCCTGACCCGCCCTGAGCCACGCGTGTTCCCGCCCGACGCTTCATCACTGGGAACACACGCAGATTATTGTCTTTCCGGAGCGCGACGGCCGGCGAGGGGAACGAATAAGGATATGGTCTTAGCTTAAAAAAAAAAAGCTTGAGCAGTCAAATAACTTCAATGGTATGGAAAAAAAGTAGAAACGTACTAAAACGGTACAGCTGGCGGGGAGGACAAGGTAAGCTTCGTCTTAGCTTAGAGAGAAAAAGTAAAATGTCAGTTTATTTTACAAACATGTGAATAAAAAGTAGAAACCAATACTTTACTTGTGTGCAAAGAAACATCAGTTACATAAACATAACGTTCTCTAACTGTACAACGGCAGAAAGAAAACCTAAAATCTATATATAAAAACATGAGCCTCAGGTAACGCCATCTCGTAGGGGATGGGAATGAGAGCGTCATGCACTCCTTTCAACCCTCCTCTTCCCCCCCTCCTTCTCCTTCTCCTCCTCCTCCTCCTCCTCTCCAGTCACCCTCGCCTATCGTGTGGGGGTGATTACCGTTGACTTTCACCCCTTGTTTGTTGTGCTCCCCCTCAACCCTCCCTCTTCCCTCTTTCGTCCCCTTCCCTCCCTCTATCCTCCGTTCTTTCTTCCGTGCCTTCCTCTCTGCCCTTTCTCGCTTCCCTTTCACTCTTTCTTTCTTCTTAATAACACCCCCCACAATCCCTCTGTACTCCATCCATTGCTTGAACGCAACTCACTCTCTCTCTCTCAACCCCCTCCTCCACCTTCTCCACCTTCATCACCATCACCACCAATTATTCCCACCTGCTCCACCACTACCAACCCTCCAACCTTCCCCCTCCGCCCCCCAAACACACACACACACACACACACACACACACACACACACACACACACACACACAAACACATCGTGATAATAAACAGGAAATGGCGACTTAAGAACCTCCTGCTCGCTCCTGCTCTTCGTCTTTTTTATCTTCTTCCTCCCTCCTCCCTTCTTTTCCCCACCCTCTTTTCATCCTCTTCCTCCTCCCCTCATGCCCTATAGCCTCAAGGCACCAGGACACTTATCTCCGGGTCACCAATTCCTCCTCCTCCTCCTCCACCTCCTCCTCCTAGTTAGTGATGGAGAGTGATGGCGGGGATGAACTGACGGCTGGACGAAGTGAATGTGATGATGATGTGAGAGGATGTGATAGGTTGGGTGATTTAGAGAGGAGAGGTGTTAGGGAGAGGTGACAAGCATAAGAGAAGTGGTAATAGAGAAAGAAAGCTGATAGAGACGAGACAGATATGGCAGAGAGTAAGGAGGAGAATGGAGAACAAGAAGGAAAGAGTGAGAAAAAAACACAACGAACGAAGATTACTATGAGGAGCTGAGGAGAGAGGAGAGGGTACCGAGGGAAAATATATGAAGGGAACAAATACAAAGGGAAAAAGTTGTAACAATGGGGAAGGGGTCACGATGAGTAGGGGATCAAACAAGAAGAGGAGTGCTTAGGGAAGAGTACAAACAGGAGGGGTAAAAAGTGGGGTGGGGGACGAAGAGAGAGGTGAGGGAGGTGGGGGAAGATGGGGACTTAAAAAAATAGAAAAGGAAGTACAGAGAGGAGACGTGACGATGGGGGAGTATGTTACAGGGCCGAGGGGAGCGTTGAGGGTGAGAGGTGCTAAGGGGAAGGAGTGCAAATGGGAGACGTAGTAATGATGACGGGTCACAGGAGGGAGGACAGCTAAGAGGAGGAGTACTTGAGGGCAAAGCTATACTAACAAAGGAGGGGCGAAAGGAAGGGCAGGAGAGAAGGTACTGAGGGGGTAAGAGGGGAACATTAAGGTAAGAAGTACTGCTAATGGTGATGGGGTGACAAGGAAGGGGAGTACTGAGGGGAAGGTGACAAGGGAAGGGGAGTGCTAAGGAGCAGGGGAGTTTAGAAGGGAGGGTGTGTCTTGCAGCGTCCAAAGCGACACTCAAGACACTGATTTGCATAATGCCATTAGCTTTAGGAGAGAGAGAGAGAGAGAGAGAGAGAGAGAGAGAGAGAGAGAGAGAGAGAGAGAGAATAAGATAAATAGAAGCAAATTATAAGCGAGACACCATCCTAGTAGTTATCACACACACACACACACACACACACACACACACCTGCTCTCGTGACCTGCCTCGCCCCCCCCTTCTACCCTCCCCCCGCCCAATCCGTGAGACAACGAAACAGCAGGCTACCTACCATTAATTCACACCTGCGCAGAGGAGGAGGAAGAGGAGGAGGAGGAGGAGGAGGAGGAGAGACGAGAACTGGAAAACAACAGCAACAACTCACAACGAACAACAACAGGTACAACATCATAAGCATAAACAAATAAAGAGGATGAGTGTTAAGTTAAAAAAAATACGAATGAAAAAAAATGGGCTTCAAGAAGGGCAAACTACGAAAAGGAGATGAAAAAGGAAAACAAGAAAAAGAGGAGCAAGAAAAAGAAGAAAGAGGAGGAGGAGGAGGAGGATAGTGATGAAGAGGGTGAAGTCGATGGTGGTCCCATGCATCAAGGGGACGTCCAGAAAAGGAAGGAGAAAGTGGCGAGTAATTGACAGATTGGCTGATTGTACACGAGTGAGGAGGAGGAGGAGGAGGAGGAAGAGTGGGAGGAGGAAGGATAGGAAAGGAGGAGTACAGGTAAAAAGAAAGTATTATAGAAGAGAGATGAGGAGAAAGGAGTGCAGGGCCAAAAGCGCTTTAAGATAAGAAAAATAACCAAAATAAGAGAGAGAGAGAGAGAGAGAGAGAGAGAGAGAGAGAGAGAGAGAGAGAGAGAGAGAGAGAGAGAGAGAGAGAGAGAGAGAGAGAGAGAGAGAGAGAGAGAGAGAGAGAGAGAGGGAGGAAAGGAGAAAGAGAGAGAAAGAAGGGAAGGAAGAAGGGTGTGGAGGTGAAAGGTAAGAAAGGAATAAAGGAAAGAAGAAATGAAAGAAGCAAGATGAGAACAAGGTAGAGAAGTGAAAGGGAAGAATGGAATTATAGGAAGAACCAATGAAAGAAGAGATAAGAAGAAGGGAAGAAAAAAATGTAGTTGTGGAGAACAGAAGGCAATAATACAGCGAAGGAAAGAACAGAAGAAAGCAGGAAGGCAGGCAAGAAGGAAGAGGAGAAGGGATAAAGGAAGGAAGAAATGAACGGAGAAACAAGTATATATAAAAAAGAAAAGTAGCGAAAAACGGATTAATTAACAGAAAGAAGGTAGGTGGTCTAAAAGAAAGGAAAGACAGAAGGAAGCGTAAATGATGAGTATTACAACATGCTTATTGTAAAAATGGCCTAAGTATAATTTAAATAAAAGGAGTTGACCAGTGAACGGAAGAAAGCAATTTACCATATTTATTTTGTGTGCGTTTCTTTGGACACACACAAAAAAAACGTGACAATAAACTGAGGGTAAGACGAGAAGAAGAGAAAACTGTGCACATTATGACAAAAAGAGGAGGAGGAAGAAAGAACAAAAAAGAAGTAAGTAAAGGAAGCGAGGAACGTAGAGGTGATGGGAGAGGAGATTACTGGGTTACATTCTGAGGAAGAGAAAACGGGGAGAAAGATGAAGGGGGTGATGAGAGCCAAGGAACACGTGTGAGGAGAGAAGGGAGGCACAGATGAGGTCAAGATGTGGAGGCATGCGAGAGGAAACAGGAGGAAGAGGAGGAAGATGGAGGTCATGAGGTCAAGAATTTCTGAGGTCGAAGCAAATAATTGGATTCGTTTGTTCAGTACCCACCACCATCACCACCATCCCCAACATCACCACCACCCCCAGCATCATCACCAAAAGTCACCAATCAGCACCAGTATCACCGTGCACCATCAACACCGCCAATGATCTCTTTTCTTCTCTTCCTCCTCCTCCTGAACCATGACCTCCATCACTTCATTCTCTCCCTCCTTTTCAGCATTTTCTTATCTTTGTTATCCTTATTTTCTTCCTCATTTCCTTGTCCTTCACTTCTCTCTCTCTCTCTCTCTCTCTCTCTCTCTCTCTCTCTCTCTCTCTCTCTCTCTCTCTCTCTCTCTCTCTCTCTCTCTCTCTCTCTCTCTCTCTCTCTCTCTCTGTGTGTGTGTGTGTGTGTGTGTATGTGTGTGTGTGTATTCGCATGCGTGTCGGAACTGTATATACCGCGACGTGCTAATTAGTCGTTCTTAGTTCCGTGTGCGGCCGAAGAAGGTGACGAGGAAGAGGAAGAGGAGGTGATAATGGAAGCGGCAAGGAAATAAAGAAGGACGGTGCTGATGGTAAATAAATAAAGGGGGCGAGGAGGAGAAAAAAAAGTAACAGAGAGAGAGAGAGAGAGAGAGAGAGAGAGAGAGAGAGAGAGAGAGAGAGAGAGAGAGAGAGAGAGAGAGAGAGAGAGAGAGAGAGAGAGAGAGAGAGAGAGAGAGAGAGAGAGAGAGCAGGGGTGGGAGGCGGCTCATAAATCAAGTAGTCGGAGTTCTCACCACGTTACTGATAACCGACAATTGGCCGTATTAAGGACCAGGGCGGCCGAGCGACTCCCTAAGAAACAGATTACAGAGAGAGGCGAGATAGTCTTATTAGTGTAGTCACGCCATGATACTTCTCTCTCTCTCTCTCTCTCTCTCTCTCTCTCTCTCTCTCTCTCTCTCTCTCTCTCGTAACACCAGGTGATGCTAAAGTTACCTGCCGGAGGGGTGACGCCACGCAGCTCCCTCCCTCCCTTTCTCTCTCCTCCTCTCCCTCCCTCCCTCTTCCCTCCCTACCTTCCTCCTTTTCTCCTCTTCTCCCTCCCTCCACCTTTTCATTTTTTACCCTTTGGGAGTCGAAAAAAAGAAAAGAAAAACGAGAGGGAAAGGTGGGCGGGAAAGGTGAGCCGGGAGGGGACAGCGATGTGACGAAAGAGGGAGAAAAGGAGGTCAAAATACGGCGAAGGAGGAGGAGGAGGAAGAGGAGGAGGCGGAGGAGGAGGAGGAGGCGGAGGAGGAGGAGGAGGAGGAAGTGTGGGGGGAAAGGAAGGAGAGGGTGTCGCCCCAGGGAGTAACGGTGCCCTGGGTGAGAGACGGAAGGAGGAGGAGGAGGAGGAGGAGGAGGAGGAGGCTGACACGCGGGTGAAGAAAGAGAGCAACGGAAGAGGCAGAGCAGAGCAACACGCCACCAGAAAGATCGAGATATAGATGGGAGGATAGATAGATAGATAGAAAGATAGAAATACATAGATAGATAGATAGATAGATAGATAGACAGAGAGAGAGAGAGAGAGAGAGAGAGAGAGAGAGAGAGAGAGAGAGAGAGAGAGAGAGAGAGAGTTGCATCCGGGAGGAATATAACACGAGTGACAAACACTATGGTAAACAGGACGCGCCTCAACGATGGAATAGAAGGAGGAGGAATTGAAGGAATAGGAGAAAGAGCACGAGGAAGAGGAGGAGGAGGAGGAGGAGGAGTAAGAGGTGAAATGTCAATACCAACCACCCACAATACGTTAAGAAGTGGATGACATTACTAAACTCTCTCTCTCTCTCTCTCTCTCTCTCTCTCTCTCTCTCTCTCTCAATCGTTCACGAATAATTGCTTCTTCTAAGTCTTCATTCTATCTTAGTTTTTAGTCAAAGTACAAAAAGCTGCCACAGGAAACAATACACAAACCAGATAAGGACATCGACAAGTAAATAAATAAATAAATAAATAAATAAATAAATAAATAAATAAGATATAATATTAATTCCAACTCCACTTGAAGAATGCAGGGCTCGAGTTTCAGCCATAAAATTTCTTTATTATCAAAGTCAAATTTAAACACTATTATTTTCTTCTTAATTACCCCATAAATCAAGATTATTATTATTATTATTATTATTATTATTATTATTATTATTATTATCATGTCTCTCTAAACAAAGCTTGAAGCATCAACGACGTATTCTCACGCAGAATCATGAATACGAAGAGACAGACCCCCGTCGCTCTTTCCTTTTCATTATTTCTTCCTCCTTCCCCCCTTTTTTTTGTATTTATCAGTCTTCTAAAATTGTGTTATCTTCTCTCTCCATTGTTATTGTTGCTGTTTTCTTATTTGATGTTGTGCCTGTTGTTGTTCTTGTTCTTCTTCCCTTTTCTACTTCTTCTTCCATCATCACGTCTTTTGTCCTTTGTTGTTCGCTTCTTATTCTTACTCAGCTTACTACTCGGCCTTAGCCCTTTCTCATCGTCGCTTTCATTCCCAGTCCTCCTCCTCCTCCTCCACCTTCTCGTCACCTGGCCTCTCCACCTGTCCAAGTTCCCCCTCAGGTCCTTCTCGGGGATGCAAGTCACGGCGCAGGTGTATCAGTTTAGCCTCGTCACCCCTGGACGGACGATGCTGAAGACACTTGGTGGAAAAAAGGATTAAGAATTCGATGCATAAAAAACGGGACGCGAGATGAAACCTTACCCTTGATATTTTAGATAATTTGCAGGGGCGAGGAGGGTTACTTTTTGTACGCTTGATGTTTTTTTTTTCTTACTTATTCTTCTGTTTTCCTGATTTAATTTTATTTCATTCCTTCATTATTTATATTTTCCATTTTCTCTTACTAATATGACACTTTTATTCTCTCTCTCTCTCTCTCTCTCTCTCTCTCTCTCTCTCTCTTATCAAACAATTCCTAACCAATACGATCTCAAGAAACAGGTTTAATCAATCATCTTTTTTCTCTCTCTTTCTCTCCTGCATAATAAGTTTCCTTGAAGCAAACAAAAATAAAACAAAAAACAAAAACTACTTTCTCGCATAAATTCTGCGTTATCACAATTCAAATTTTAGAAAAGAAATATGATATCAATATTCGGCGGACACCGAAGAAAATTTATTGTTCTTTGTTTCTTCCGTAAGTTTTCTTTCCATTCTTTTCGTCTTTTGTTTCCTAAAATTTTCGGTCTTTCTCTCTCTTTTCATTTCCGATTTCCTTTCCATCACTTACCGTATCAATTTTTTTCATATTCTTTCCTTCTCCCCACTCCTTTTCTGTACATCCTTTCCTTTCCTTTCCGTTCCATCTTTTTCTTCTTACCTTTCTTCCATTGTCATGCGTGCAGAAGAAAGCATATTAAATGCATACAATTTTTAAAGGACTTTTATGTATAGTTTTGGAACGTACACTAACGCCAAGAGGTATCGCGCTCAAGGATACGACAACTTTCGAAAATATTTGATTACTTTATGGCCTGCCGCACTCGCTCTCATTATCTACCGTCGTCGGTCTCAAAATCTTTAAATGAGCAAAGCACGAGTGGTTTTTTGCGCCTGTTGTAACAAGGAAGTGAATATGATTGCTATATCCGTTTTTTTCTCCTTTCAACTGTTATTTTCAATTTCCTTTAATCAGTTTCTTTTCGCTTCTCTTTCTTCCCATTACTTCCATCTCATTTCCTTTCCTTTTTTCCCATTTTTTCCCCCTCTGCCTGCCTACCTTCCTGCTTGTCTGTCTATCCGTCAGTCTGCCTGTGTCATCTTCTCATCTTTCTTTTCTCTCTTAGTCATGCAAGTGGGAGAAAATTCGTTTATTCTGGCGAGTATAACGGCGTGTGTATGACTGTTGCGTATGTTTATGGCTCGCTGTGTGTATAAATATGTATATTGACAGGTTCATTAGGCGGGTTAGTGTCAGGTGAGCAGAGTCAAATGTCAGGTATCCAATTAAGTATCTCAATCTGCATCTGCAACTGAACCTGGAACTCTCTCTCTCTCTCTCTCTCTCTCTCTCTCTCTCTCTCTCTCTCTCTCTCTCTCTCTCTCTCTCTCTCTCTCTCTCTCTCTCTCTCTCTCTCTCTCTCTCTCTCTCTCTCTCTCTCTCTCTCTCTCTCTCTCTTACACTAATAGAGTCGCAGAGTTAGGTCATGACCCTTTCGAAGCGATCAATCATTACCTTCCTCCCTCGCCCTCTCTCTCCCTTCAGCCCTACCCATCCCTCCGTCCTTCCCATCCACCCATGCGTCTGATGTATTCCACTTTCACCACCCCTCGCTGCCCAGCCACGCCCATACACACTAATCCAATCGCTTGATCAAAAGATTCATTGCATACTTGTCATGTTAATCTTGTTTGCTCATCCAGAACTCATATGAGAACCCAAACCTGTCTCCAACTTTCCTCCATTGCGGCCTTTCTCTTCCATCCTCCTCCTCCTCCTCCTCCTCCTCCTCCTTCGCATGATGATCCTGTCATTTTATTTTATTTTTCTCCTTTCTCTTCCCTTCTCCTTTGGCTCCACATGATGATATGGTCCCTTTTCTTTAATTTCTACCTCTTTTTTTCCTTCTTTTATATTTAGATTTTTCTTCGCTTTCTTCTTATTCATTTTCTTCATTTTCTTTGCCTTCTCTTCCCTTTTATTAATGGTATTCTCTACTGCTAGTACTACTTTCTTTTCTCAGTCTTCCTTTCTATATTGTTTCTTCTTTTTCTTCGTCTTCCTCTTGGTCTTGTTTTAGTTCCAGTTCTTGTTTTTGTTACTGCGCTTGATATTAAATTGTTCTGCTTCTTCTTGTTGCTGTTGTTCCTCTTATATCATCTTACTCTTCTCCTTCCGCATTCTCCTCCTCCTCCTCCTCCAGGTGGCTTTTCTCTCTCCCTCCCTCCAATCAACTGCACAAAGGCATGGATCTGCTCTCTCGCGACGCTCACATTAACCATAAGACACGAATACAGGGTCAGATTGCCTCCCCCCACCCACACTCTCTCTCTCTCTCTCTCTCTCTCTCTCTCTCTCTCTCTCTCTCTCTCTCTCTCTGATTAACTGTCTGTCTGATTTTCCATCTGCCTGTTACTCTGTTGGCTAGTTCATTTCCTTTTTTCTTTCGTTTATGCCTATCTGATTCTCTCTCTCTCTCTCTCTCTCTCTCTCTCTCTCTCTCTCTCTCTCTCTCTCTCTCTCTTCTCTCTCTACTTCCCCGTCTGTCTGTCTCTCTGTTTGCCTTTGCCTCTCTGTCTGTGTGTCTGTCTCTCTGCCTCTCTCTGACCTAATTCTAATAGGGGTGAGGGCAAAGAGCGGATGCCCAGTCACGCCCCGGGCCGCCCCTTCACCTCGCCCACACCCTACTTCATCACACCTCTCTCTCACTCACACCTGTGCACCATATTAATTATTTACCTGCGTCTCTTTATCTCATCTTCTCGTTGTCTCTTTAATGTGTGTCCGCTTGTGTGTTTCCGTCATGTTGTTCCATCTTCTTGTCTTACACGCTCTTCTTTTTTTTTCATTTAGTTTTATACTTCTTTTTGTTCATCTTCATTTTCTACCTCTCTCTGCTTATTCATACTTCTCTGCTTCTTGTCTCTCTTCTTCTTTTCTTCTTTTTTTATTCAAGTTCGTCTTCTCCGTTTTTTCTTCTTCTTCTTCTTCTTCTTCTTCTTCTTCTTCTTCTTCTTTTTTTTCTTCTTCCTCTTCTTACCCCACCTCCGCCTCCAAAATTCCATCATCAGCTTGAAGCACATGAACTGGACATGTATGTTTTTATATTGCCTTTAGTTTCACATTAACATGACATTAGATTTTCCTTGTGTCCGGTCTGAAAGTTAGGAGTTTCTATTCTTCTTCTTCTTCTTCTTCTTTTAGCATAATCAACCGGACAGCTTCCACATTCCTTTCTTTTATTTATCATATTCTTTTAAACTGACGTGTTAATTAAAGAAAACTTCACTCTGTCATCTGAACACACACACACACACACACACACACACACACACACACACACACACACACACACACACACACATGCACGTTTCTCTCCATATCTGCATATCGGCCACACTCTCAGACGTGTTAATTTTTTTTTTTATATTGCTGCTATTTCTAATCCCAATACTCTCTCTCTCTCTCTCTCTCTCTCTCTCTCTCTCTCTCTCTCCATACGCACCTGCCCACCTGCCCCCTTTCCCACACCTGTCCGTCTCCCATTCACACCCACCCACACACTAGAGGGCTAACTTTCCCTTTCAACCAATTCCCTTTCCACTTCCCATCTTCTCCCTTCTTTCTCTTCCTCTACTCTCCCCTTGACCCTCTATTTTTACCTTCACTTTCATTCCCTTTTTTTCCATTCTCCTTCTTCCACCTATTCCTCCTTTCTTCTCTTTTTTTCTCTTCTCTTCCTCCAATTTTTCTTCTTTCATTGATTGTCACTAATCACAACCTTTTTTTCTTTAGTTTGTTTTCCCCTTTCCAAAAGTCTGTCTCTTTTTTCTTATCAATATCACCCTCTGTCTTCGCTTTCCCATCTTTAATTTTCCTTCTTTTTTCTCTCCGATGGCAAACCAAATATTCTCTCTCTCTCTCTCTCTCTCTCTCTCTCTCTCTCTCTCTCTCTCTCTCTCTCTCTCTCTCTCTCTCTCTCTCTCTCTCTCTCAACACACGCACTCGCTCGCTCGCCCCCCGCCCCCCCCCACCAGCCACACACACACGCACACACAGACATACCTGCACCCCCACCCCCCACACACACACTCACACACACACACACACACACACACACACACACACACACACACACACACACACACACACACACACACACACACACACACACACAGACCTTCCCATAACTGCCTCCCACAGCCATCCAGGTAACCAGGTAAAAAAACAAGGGAAAGTATAAGTTTTCCGGCAGGACACGCACGTCAGGTGACTCGCGCATAAATAGCAGGTGGCAGTCAATTAACGTTTGGGGCGAGCCATTACAGGTGAGCGCATCAAGGGTTTATCTAAATTAGGTCTCTCGAGGGGCAATTACCTGGCCGTATATCTCATTAAGCTCCAATAATTTAATGGCGTCCGCATAAGGTAGAGGGTAATAAAGAGAACCTGTCGTATGTTACTCTGTTAAGTCGACTTTAACGTGGCGTGGCGTACGGTGGTGGAGCGGCGATGGCGGTGGTGCTAGGAGAGAAGTATTACTGTATTTGTATAAGTCTTAGTAGCAGTGATAGCGGTGGTGGTGATGATGGTGTAGGTGGTGACAGAAGTAGAACCACTATTAGTGTTTCTACCAGCATAAGTATTATAAGTGATATTGTTGATGGTGATGATAGAAATATTAGTAGTATTAGCCTATGTATATTTGTATTGGTTGTGGTGGTATTGGTTGTGGTGCTGGTGATAGTATTAGTATTTGCAGTAGTGATGCTGGTTGTGGTGATGCTCGTGGTCTCACAATCCATTAGTGTATCCGATGACACACGATCGCACTGCCTGACTCATCATGTCCTGAATCAGTCCTCGCTTATCTGTTGCTTCCTGCCTACACGCTTCCCTTGTCTTCCTCTAACCAAGCTTACCCAGCCTTGAGAATACCACCCATCCACCCTTTATTTTTCTCCAGCCACCCTAAGCGCCATCCCTCCCTCCATTTTATAACTTTATCCCGCTTTCTTCCCTCCTTGTTTGCCTCTGACCATGATTATCAAGCTTTAGTAATACTTCCTCCTCCACCCCTTATTCTCCTCCAGCCATCCTCAATTCCCTTAAATCTCTCTCTCCTTTTCTTACTCACTATTTGCGTGTCTATATCTAAGCATTCTTTGCCCTATGGAGACAATTTATGTATTCCTTTCTATCCCTTCAGCCAGTATAATTTCCTTCCTTTCATTTTTCTCTGCTCCTCGATATTCAACTCCTTTTATTTTCCTCCCTAGCCTACCACTACATAACATATCCTAGACTCTGAATCACTTTTACACATCCCTCTTACTTCTAACGGTAATCTCAATTCCATTCTTCCTTCCTTAATTCCTACATCTTTTCTTCTAATCAACGACCAGTCTGCCGCGCTTCATTTGTCCTTCACCTCCTTACCTTCCAACCTTCCTTCCGTCCCTCCCCCGAGCGACAAATGTGGTTCAGATCTTGATGAAGTAATAAAGTGTGTGTGTGTGTGTGTGTGTGTGTGTGTGTGTGTGTGTGTGTGAGAGAGAGAGAGAGAGAGAGAGAGAGAGAGAGAGAGAGAGAGAGAGAGAGAGAGAGAGAGAGAGAGAGAGAGAATCATACATGTCTCCTCTGCCTCTAAAGTCTAAACAGTCCTCACACAGCAAACGCAACATTTAGTGAACTCAAAAAAAGAAAAAACATTCAAAGAAAAGAAAAAAAACATTATCACCAAATATTTATCCCTTCCCTCACCACCTCATTAACACACACACACACACACACACACACACATTATGACCGTCATCTCCGGAGTTTATTGAATATAATTTGCATTGCCTTGTAAAGAGCTAATTTTCTTTCCTTTTGACCTTGTAGCAAAATGAATACACGAGGAGGCAACGTGTTTCCCATTGGTGTGTGTGTGTGTGTGTGTGTGTGAGAGAGAGAGAGAGAGAGAGAGAGAGAGAGAGAGAGAGAGAGAGAGAGAGAGAGAGAGAGAGAGAGAGAGAGAGAGAATTATTCAAGCACTAGCCTCAAGAAAAACTCCTCTTTATTGCGCGTCTTTTTGTATCTTTGTTTTATTTGGCCTAGTGTGTGTGTGTGTGTGTGTGTGTGCGTGTGTGTGTGTGTGTGTTCTTACGCCTACCCAATAGGTCTTATACCCGAGACTAGGTGGAGGAGGAAGAGAAAGGGGGGAAGATGAAGAAGAAGAGGAAGAAGAAGAAAGAAAAAAGGAAAAGGAAAAGAAAACGAATTACAAATAAAACAACAATTTGAAGTATAGAGAAAAAAAGCAAAATAAAGAAAGTTAGAAAACACGAACGATATCCACCACCAACACCACCAACTGCCCCACACCACCACCAGCACCACCAACCCCACCACCACCGGAAGGCATAATGGTGCTCAAGGAGACACGAACATGAGCCATTACGTTGCCACATTACCTGGCGCAATTAAGGTGGATAATGGCGCCGCTCGAACCCATTCAAGAGGAGGAGAAGGAGGAGGTGGAGGAGGCGGAGGAGGAGGAGGGAAAGAAGCTGTGAAGGGAATGGAGTTGTAAAGATCACGGAAAGATTTTTAAAAAAGAAAGGTGAGGAAAATAATGGAAAGGAAAGGAAAATAAGGAAAAAAAGACAATGGAAAGGAAAGGAAAATCAAGGGAAGGGGAAAGGAGAAGACGATATGAGTGAAGAATAGGATATAAAACGGTAGTAGAGGGAAGAGGAGAGGAAGGGAGAACAGAAAACTGAAAAGGCAAGATCAGAGGAGGAGAGGACAGGAGAGGAAAGGAGAGAAGGGAAGAGGAAATAAGAGGACTGGAGTAGTGTAGAGCAAAGGAGAGAAGAGCAAAGCAGAGCAGACGAGGCGATACAGGAGCAGCGAGATGAAACTAAGAGAGATGCGTAGAAGACTTGGAGAGGAGAGGAAGAGGAGGCGGAGGAAGAAAAATTAGGACATTAAGGTTGTCTGGCATACAAGCCTATTGCCGCCTCCAGCCGACCAGGGAGAGGAGGAGGAAGGGAAGGAGGAGGAGGGAAGGAAGGGGTTCAGTGTCGTGTGAGAGAGGGAGGTTAAGGACGACGCGAGAGTAAGAGGGAGAGGAGGGAGAGTAGGGAGGGAGAGGAGCGACGTTATCAAGGTGAGTGATGTGGGCAGGTGAGGACCCCCAACACTATCATCTCGCGCCCCTCCTTCCTCCTATGCTCTCCCTTCACCTTGCCTTCCTTTCCCCCACTTCCCTTCCCTTCCCTTTCCTTCCCACACATCCCCATTCCTTACTCTCCATTCCCTTCTTTTCCCTATTGTTAAAACTACTACTACTACTACTACTACTACTACTACTACTACTACAACTACTACAAATACTACTACTACTACTACTACTACTACTACTACTACTACTACTACTACCTGAGTTTTTAGATAAGCAACATATGAAGATGCGCGTTGTGATAAAATTTAGTATCAGCAAGAAAAGGAAACAACTCTTTTTGGTGTTGTTTGCTTGTGTGTGTTAATCGTTGTTGGCCTTAACCCCACTCTTTCTCCTCCTCCTCTTTCCTCCTCCTCTTCATGCTCGTACTCTTCTCCCGCTCTTCCTCCTCCTCCTCCTTCTCCCGCCTCATACCTTCAATTAACGAACATCAGGGACGGTATAAGTAAATCAATAAACAGACGAAAAGCATCACCGTGAAAAGAAAACGGGGAAATAAGTGTAATAAGGTATAAGGAAATAAATCACATGAGATGAAAAACAACTTATAATAATACACAGATAAATGTATAAAGGAATAAAATATATGTAAGAAAAATCAACAGAAGAAAACTAACACCCGGAAAAACAAAGGAGAAAATATATATAATAATAATAAAAAGAAATTAAAACGATCACGTCTCCGATGGTGGTTTGGCCATGAAGGTAACCACTGCCTTCAGGTGTTCTGTGTTATTAATGAACAGGTGACCCAGCCTTGCCCTCTCCTTCCTCCCACCTCCTGCTCCTCCCTTCCTCAACCGGCCCTTTCCTCCTCCTTCGCTCCTTTCCTCAACCAGCCTCTCTCTTCATTCCCTCCTTTCCTTAACTTGCCCCTCCCTTCATTTCCTCCCTCCACTCCCTCCTTTCCTTAACCTGCCCCTCCCTCCATTCCCTCCCTTCCTCAACCTGCTCCTCCCTCCATTCCTTCCTTCACTCCTTTCCTCAAACAGCTTTTCCTCTTCCTTCGCTTCTCTCCTCAATCTGCCCCTTCCTCCATTCCCTCTTTTCCTCAACTTACTCCTCTCTGCATTCCCTTCGTTCCTCAGCCTGCCCCTCCCTCGTTTCCTCAACTTCTCCCTCCCTTTATTCCCTCCTTCCTCCTTCCTCCACGCCCTCCACTGGCGCCTCCATCTTGTCTTTCCTTCCTTCAGCCCCTCTTAAAGTTCTTTCATCCATCATTTGCAACTATCCATCCTCGTTCCCTCTCTTTCCTCTCGTCTCCTTTTTCCTTCGTTTATTCTTCTTCCTCACCGATCCTCATATCTCTCTTCTCTCTTGTCTTGGATCCTTTTCTTCCATTTCTTCCTCCCTTCTTCCCTATACCAATTCCACCTTATCTATCTTTGCCTCCTTTTGATCATCCATCCCATCCCCTTCTTCATTGCTCCAGCACCTCTTTTTCTTCCTCCTTACATCCTCTACCTTTTCATCCCTCCCTCCATCTTTCGTCTGCCGTTCCCTCCCTTCTGTCCCTCCCTGACCCATCCTTCTCTGCCTCCTTTTCTACCTCGGTCCCTCCCTCCCTCCCTCCTGCCCTCCCTTCTGTCACTTCACTCCCTCCGTCTCTACTCCCAACATAGCCTTCCTGGCTCCACCCCTGCCCCTCCCTTTCTCTCTCTCTCTCTCTCTCTCTCTCTCTCTCTCTCTCTGTGACAACCGACATTACTAAATAATCACTAACCTATTTTTTCCGACCTATCTTGCGCAACACACACACACACACACACACACACACACACACACAGGGGAATAATACTAAGCGATGCAAAACGGAGAGAAAAGTCATAATAATAGTATAACGGCGGACAAAAAAGGATTAAGACAGATCATGCATACAAACACGGATAACAACACGACTTTAATCACGACGGCGAGAAACACAAAACCTGAGAACAATGAGCCGTGAAAACTTGCCGTCATGGAGAGAGAGAGAGAGAGAGAGAGAGATACTTATGTAATCTTATGCGTAATGAAAGGGAAATGCAAGGCGGACAAAGAAATAGTCTAAAAAAAAAGAAAAAAAAGAACGTGGTAAAGAAAGATACAGAGAGAGAGAGAGAGAGAGAGAGAGAGAGAGAGAGAGAGAGAGAGAGACTAGATCCGACCTCCAGCTCTCACCTCTTGTGCCCTCTGTCTCCAGCCCTCCTGCCCCCCATAATTACGTCCCAACACCTGGATCCTAAACTGTCGCTGGCATTGGGCGTCTCCGTTATGCCTGTGTGTTCCACGAGGCCCTGGGATGCTGTAGCAGGGGGAAGGAAAGCAGAAGGTGGGCTGGTATTTGTCTTATCATTTCTGTTACGCGTTTTCTTAATGCTAACCTGTTTATTATTACAACCGGGATGCTGGAGGTCAGGGATGAGGTGGAAGGAAGGCGGATGCTACTCCATTTTTTTCAGTTAACTAGTATTGTTATTTATACTTACATAACTGTTACAACTACTACTGTTACTATTACTCCTGCTCCTCCTCCTCCTCGTCCTACTGCTACTACCACTACTACTATTAATACTGCTACTTTTGCTGCTGGTCTTACTCTTCCTACCACAACCATTATTACTACTACTACTGCTACTACTACTACTGCTACTACTACTACTACTACTACTACTACTACTACTACTACTACGACTATTACTACTACTTTTACTACTATTACTACAATGCAACAAGTACAACCAACAACAAATACTACTACAACAACTACTACTACTACCACCACCACAACCACCATCACTACTACTACTACTACTACTACGACTATTACTACTACTTTTACTACTATTACTACAACGCAACAAGTACAACCAACAACAAATACTACTACAACAACTACTACTACTACCACCACCACAACCACCATCACTACTACTACTACTACTACTACTACTAATAATAATAATACTAATAAGAAACAATAACAAAGATCAACAGTAACAATAAATAGGTGACAGGTGAGAAGGGAACGGTACTCAGGTTGATGAACGGCAGGTGGACGTAACTGTGCGTGTCATTATTGGTGTGTAAACAACGATCAAGACAACAACAAACAGCAACAACAAGAACACGGATGAGACGCAAGAGACAATAATGACAACACAGAAAACAGCTCCAAAATATAAGGAAAAATAATAATGATACCAGTGAGAACATGTGAAATAGAAGATAGTACAAAAGATACCAATAATAAGACACTATTTTGTACGTGATAATAATAGTGAGAAACATCTCTGGAAAACCGAAGAAAGCTGAAAATATCTTATCAGCCTCGCCCTTTAACCCTACACGCCAGAAAACAAAGAAAATAAAGCGAAAAAAGAGCATTCCCCACATAACGAACCCGATTAAAATAGTAAAAAATGACACAATCGAGAAACAAAAAAACAGGGAAGAAATCTTTAAAACAGGCGATAAAAACACCCACACGGAAAAAAACCACGGAGAGAATTTTACGAAGTGTCACTGTCTTTACTGTTCGTCCCTTTTCATGCGGATTTGTTAAGGTTTTCATAAGGTTAGGTTAGGTTAGGTTAGGCAAGGCGGGGACGAAGTAGCTGTATGTTCCTAGTGTTATTAGAAGAACATCTGTTGCAATAAATGAATAAAATGCCACTTATACCTTCACCTGTTACGATACTACTTACATATGTTGCATTAGATAAGTATAATAGATTATATAAATTCATAAATAAACGAAAAAATTAATAAACAAGCATAATACAAATACAGATAAGACAAGTACAGCAAACCAAAAGAAAAAAAAAACCGGTGAACAAATGCCTCGTATAACAGGTAATATAACTTCAGAAATAAACGGAAAAATGAATAAACAAACATGAAACAAATACAAATAAGACAAGTATAGCAGAATGACCAAAAAAACAACAACTTGGTGAACAAATGCCTCAAGTGCCCCCCTACCCCAACACACACCCGACAAACAGGAAGAGAACCAACAAACCGGCCCACACAAGATGCCACGCCTTGACGTAATGTGGCAGAGCTTGACCTGACCTTACCTATCACGCCCTCACCTCATGCTGACCCCCCCCCCCTTCATATCTTGCCGCCCTTCTTAACCCTAACCTAATATAAGTAATTCCGCCTAACGTATCCTTGCCTTACTTACCAAACCTAACTTCGCTGTATTTAACCTTGCCTTACCTACCTAACTACCTCCGACTAATTCAACTTCACCTTACTTACCTAACTTACTATTGCCTCACCTGCCTTATTCTACCTTAACCTAATCAACTTCGCCTGATCTGTAGTTACCCAATATGCCGAGTCTTAATTCATAATTTTATAACAAAGCAAAATTTCATCACCTAACCTAACTTACTTCGCCTAACCTAACCTAACCTTCCCTGCCCTGCCCCACCCTGCCATGCCTGGGTTGTGTTTTTTTTTTTTTTTTTTTTTTTTTTACGTTGTTGCCTATTGCGCCGGTAGGCATCTTCCCGGTGGGGCCTGATGGTCGGCCCAAGGCTTCTTCCAGGTGGGGCCTGATGGTCGGCCCAGCCCGTTCTGGCGCAGGCGAGTGTTTATAGTGGCGCCATCTTGCAGTGTAGGGTGGGGAAAGTTGGAGAGTTCCGTTTAGTCGGCGCAACACCTGTGGTCATATGCCGGAGAGAGACAGAAGGGGAAGGAATTATAGGAGAAGGGAACAGATCCAAGGAGACGGGACACAACCCCCGATTAATACCTGGTACCCTTTCACTGCTGGGTGGACAGGGGCGTAAGGTATCGGAAAAGCCGTGTAGGATGGGGAGTGGTTGTGCTTGTTCGTATGGGGAGGAAAAAGCATGTGATGTGCAGGTTGTGTAGGGTAAGGAATGGTTTGGTCCTGACCTAGCCTAAGTTATTCTAACATCGCCTCACCTACCATTTGCAAACCTAACTTACCTTGACCTTACCTATGTCTCTTCCCTTTCCATAATCTCATTCTCCCTTCCGTTATCCCTCACCCAACGCAGTCATCAACCTCATGATACTTCGGCTTTCTTCTCTCACCCCACACCCCATCCAACCTACCTATACTCAAACCCCCTCCCCCTCCCTTCTCAAAACACAAACCCTACCCAACCCCATCAAACACTAAGATTTCACCTCTTTAATTCCACCTTCAATTCCTACCCAAACCACCCCAAACCTCTTCAACCTCATCCTCTCAAACCTTCCTCAACCCCATCTTCAACCTCAACCCCATCAACTCTAAATCCCTCAACCCATGTTCACCTTCAACCACATCAACTCTAACCCCCCCCCTCAACCCCATCAACACCCCCCCCCCCCAACCTCCCCAGGCACAACTCCAAGTAAGGCGAGGTCGTGCTTACAGCGGATTGGCTAATACGGATCCTGTCTCCGTTAATGACTGTTACCTGGGAGGAGGAGGAGGAGGAGAGGAAGAATTGTTGGAGGAGGAAGAAAATTGGTGGAAAAATAAATACAACAAAGAGAGAGAGAGAGAGAGAGAGAGAGAGAGAGAGAGAGAGAGAGAGAGAGAGAGAGAGAGAGAGAGCATTCACCTTAACCCAACATGAAAAAAGACAACCTCAGAGATAAATTGAGAAAAACTTAAGGAAAAACACAAAAACAAGCTAATCCTTCATCTTCCTTCGCTTCTCACCTCCAGGAAAAAAATAACTTATTCAGGTAGGCCTAAAACTAGACGATGGCAGCTGATCATTTGGTGAAAAATAATAATAGAGAAATTGAAAAAAAAAAACGGTAATGTTAATGTGAGAAAAGGGAGAAAAAGCGACAAAGGGTGGAACATATATCGTAGCTACAAGAAGAAAAAAAATACTTCTACTTCCGATAATAATAGTAGTAATAATAATAATAATAATAATAATAATAATAATAGTAATAATAATAATAATGATAATAATAATAATAATAATAATAATAACAACTAATAATTCAGTAACAAGAAAATAAGAAGAAATAAAGAAAGAATGAAGGAATAAAAGGATAGTTAAGCAAAGAAAGAAAGATAAGGAAAAATAGAAAGTAGGCAACATTCATAATCCCAAAGCAAAACATCATTATCTACTTTTTTTCCTCCTTTCTCTTCCTCGCCTTCATAATTTTCTCTCTCTTTATGGGTGCATCGTCCATGTTCCTCACGCGTCCACTTGTATCACGCTAATGGGACAGGATTTTTATGCCCTTTAACATTAGTGCATATTTGTAGTTTGTGTGCGTGTGTGTGTGTGTGTGTGTCTGTGTGTGTGTTGTTTGGCAGATGGGAAACAGTTACTTTTGACATTTACTCCCTCCAGAACACACACACACACACACACACACACACACACACACACACACACACACACACACACACACGGGAGCAAAGGTCGTTCCAAGAAGCACTATTAAATATTTCTTAATTATATATGCCATTAGCAATTAACAATAATCTACACTTAAATACCCTGTCGCAACATCTTCCACTGCAATTTTCGATTTAGGTCAAGATAACAGGCGTAGCATAGCATATTCACTTACATTATATTCATTGTTTTTTTATATATATTTTCCGCTTGATATACTGCTGGAGAATAACATAACCTGAAGTAATGCGAGTCTTTCTCTTCCTCTTCCTCTTCCTTTTCCTCTTCCTCGCGCTGCACCGTAATTAATAAACTTCTCAGCAATTTTCTCATCATCACGGGCTGTTAATATGCTTCTTCTCGTTTGTAATGATGAGTCTGTTCTTCAGGTCTCGAGAACGCTCCATCACTGTTACGAGGCCATAAAGGATTTCCTCACACACACACACACACACACACACACACACACACACACACACACACACACACACACACAGGGCGCCATTCATGTCAACTCGTTTCTCCGACTTACCTAAGGAGGAGGAGAAGGAGGAGGAGGAGGAGGAGGAGGAAAACAATAACAACTAGCAAAGATAAGACAAGAGAAGATGGAGGAAAGGAACGTGCGGAAAGGAAGAACAGAATAGGGAGAAAAGGAAAGGAGAGAGCAAGACAGAAATGATAGAGTTAAACAGAAAGTCAGCAAAGTGATTTACATACATACGCACACACAAATACATGCATACATACATGAGGGGGAGGAGTCCTTATTTTCCTTTCCTCTCCCCTGCCGTAGGAAAACAAAAGGGGGGGGAGGAAGGAAAGGAAGGGAGAGCTGACCACTAATATTTGGAGGCAGAGACAAGGACCACACCTCACCCTTCTCGTCCCCTACCTAACGCCCCTTACCCAAACACCCCTTAAGTTGCCCCCCATCCCCCCTCCTTCACCCCCCTGCTGCCACCATTACCATCTTCCCTCTTTCTCTCTCCCCCCTTTCCATTTCTTCACCTTTCCTCATCTCCCTTCTCCTTTCCTTCTCTTCCTTACATCTCTACATGCGTGCGCTCTCTCTCTCTCTCTCTCTCTCTCTCTCTCTCTCTCTCTCTCTCTCTCTCTCTCTCTCTCTCTCTCTCTCTCTCTCTCTCTCTCTCTCTCTCTCTCTCTCTCTCTCTCTCTCTCTCTCTCTCTCTCTCTCATCCCTTCGCCATGCCATACCCACACGCTTACACTCTCCTTTTATTTCTATACCTTCATTTTTCAGCCTTCTCACACACACTTTCCATCGCCCATCTCTATTCCCTTTTTGCCCCTCACCATTCCCTCATCACTCCTGCCGTTACTCCTCGCTCTACTCCCCTTCCTAGCACTCCGCACTCCACACTCTCCGTTCTTTCCTCCTCCCGCTGCTCCCCCATCCTTGAAACGCCATCACCTGCCCATGTTACACTATACCCCATCACATTTTGCTCCGTCTCCATATGAACGAACACGCCCCTACATCTTTTACTCCCGCCCTTTCCTCACCCTACACAGCCCACACATGCACTCCATTTTCCATCCCCATAGGAACTAGCACGCCACTTCATCTATCACCTCTACCCTTTCTTCACCATATATAGCTCACCCGTCACCCCTTTTTCCCTTTCCTACGATGTAATGCGACACCTTACATAACACCTCTACCCCTTCTCCGCTATGTAACACCCCTTCACACCACCCCTTTGCCCCTTCATTATCTATTCCCTCTCCAAGCATGCTACTCATCAACCCACCACCCATTTCTTTTCCATTCTTCCCTTACGCACCATCCCACACCACTACCTCACTACTCCTCAACGCAACCACCTTCACCCCTACAGACTGACTTCTCTTCTTCACTCTACCCACTACTAACGCCCTACCCTCACCCCCTCACACTTCCTTCGCTCCTGTACCGTACCACCCGAGCACCCTTACTTTGCCCCCTTTACACCACCCCAACCCCTTCCCCTTCAGCCTCCCTTCACTCCGTCACTCAGGCAGAAGGAATTAGAGTGCACGGCTTCTCGGGCATCCAGCATCCGGGGGGGATTAGATGAAAACCAGTTCCTCACCTCATCTCTCTCCTTACCAGCCTCCATAATGCATCCTGGTCCTCTATACACTCACAAAGCCAGGCGCCTTATACTGCCTTTTCCTTCCCTCTGACCCTTTCTCCCTCTTTTCCTTTGTCCAGTTTTTCCTCGGTCTTTTTTGTGGGTCAGTATATGCATCATGGTCCTTTATATATTTAGAAAGTCATGATGCATATATTATCTTTTCCTTTTCCCCCTTTCCTTTTTTTGTCCCTTTTATCCCTTTGAATATTGATCCCAGTTTTATTTTCCTTTTTAGCCTTCGTGTACATTCTGGTCCTTCAGTATGCATCCTATTTATATAAACTCAAAATCAGACACCATGCGCTGCCCTTTCCTTTCTTCTCCTTCCTGTTTGTTCCTCTTTACTTTCATCTACGTAATTTTTGATCCTCCTTTCCCTTTCCAGCCAGCTTCCGTACGTAGTCTTCATAAACCCACAGGTCAAGTTTCATACAGTACTTTTTACTTTATTTTCCATCGTGCCTCTTTCTCATTACTGCATCTACATATGTTAACTTATTTCTTTCTTCTTTCTCCTTCCAAGCCCACATATGGATTCTTGTCATATACTACTAATTCACAAAGCTAGACCCTTTATACTCCTTTTTCCATTCCTTCCTTTTCTGCCTTCCAGCCTTCACCAATAAACTCCTTAATTTCTTTTTTTATCATTACCTGTCCACATAAGCGTCACATACTACCCAAATTAATGAAGCAATATTTTCCATACTTCCCTCGCCCCTTCATTTTTTATCCCCTTTATCTCTCTCTCCATCATTTTTTTTAATGATTTTTAACTCTGTATTAACCAGCTCACCTTGGTAACCTTATACGTACACACACAAAAAAAAATCTGCCTATTGTTCCTCTCCTGCACTCTCCCCCATATACTTCATCAATTTACATGGTTTATTTTCATTTGTTCTGTATTTCGTTTCCTCTTTTTAACCTTATTCAAGCACCTTCACCCAAAGCGTACAAAGCCAGACTTCATACGTTTTTATATCTTGCCTCTTCTTCCTCTTGATTAGCTATTACAAGGAAGGATCAGCATCTTTAACTTTTCATCCCTTTGCTGAGTCTTGCTTTCGCTCTGCCATGCCACCTTCATTATATTCCCTTTTCTCCTTTCATCTTTTAACCCTTCTTTTTATCTCCCTCCTCTCCCCACAAACCTTTTAACAATCTGCCTCCCCATCAATCCTATTTTTTCTCCCATTTTTTCCCTCTCTCCTTTCCCTTGAACCTTTTAAACAAATTGCCTCCACATCATTTCCTTTTTTCACATTTTCTTTACGACTTAGAAGGTCATGACAACAATCATCGTTTCTATCCTCTCATTTTCTTTTAAGCCGCAACGAATGTGTTAAATATCCTTTTGCACCAAAGTCAGGTGAGACGTGGCAAGCCGCTTGGACCATTAACCTCATTAACCTGGCCGTTACACGCTTCTAAAGTAATTGCTAAATAACTGCTCGGGTAATTGCTCCAGTTAGGCGGACAGAGTGTATTAGACAAATAAATAGATAAGTACGCATGGATATAATTATGTAGTTGGCTGGCTGGCTTTTGGGGTAGACAAGTAAAAGAAACTAAGAGGTAATTAACCACACAAACAGGTACAAAGGCGGACAGTAGGACGGCGTGCACGAAATGGATAAGTGCACTGTGGTATAATTATGTATAGAACTGTCTGGCTGTCTGGATAAATAGGTATATAAACACACGAATAAACGGATGATTAATCGAGACACTGCTCGAGGTTATTTGTTTAAGATGAACTGATAAGTTTACACACACACACACACACACACACACACACACAGAGACAGACAGACAGACAGACCGACCGACCGACACACACACACACCGACACACACACACAGAGAGACAGACAGACAGACAGACAGACAGACAGACCGACCGACCGACACACACACACACATACACACACACAGAGAGCTGGTGGAATGCTTGGGTAAGATATCAACAAATATACTGGAATAAAGATCAAATGATGGATATTAGTTTTACGACAGACTCGACAAGACAAATAAAAGGAAAAAAAAAAAAAAAAAACTTGCAGAGGACGATGCCAAAAGACCACGATCAGAGTGGTCAGATAAACGGCACAGGCGGATATTTGTATGTAGGTGGCTAATGAGATGAATACATGAATACACAGATGAATGGGCAAGAACTTCGAATCTACATAATTATAAGCATTAGCGGGTGAAGAAATTAGCCGCGATTACTTAATTATACATATGCCAATACCAATTACTTTATATCTATGACCTAGCTCTTCTCATTATGTCCACCTGTTCATCATCTATACATTTATCAGTATAGTATTATCTTTTTCTTGACCTCAATCCTCTCACTTGAAAAAGAAAGTCACTTGATAATTTTCTGCAGCCACTAGTTTCTTCGAGGTTCAGATTGTAATACTTTTTCCTCTCTTTATTCTATGCATATGATTATTGGTTTGTATCTGTTACCTCAAAAAAAAAAAAGTATCTATCGTAACTGAAAACAAGTACAGTACAAGTAAAAGTATGGTACCTACAGTAGAGAAGCTTGACTAGCCTCACACACACAAACACGTCAGTCTGTCTCACCCCCAGTCCCATACAATAAAGAAATTCAACAAGGAAACGAGTAGAGATCTCACCACCACCACCACCACCAACCTACTCCTCTACCATCACAAGTATATTATCTTCCACCATTATCATTCTATTTTCCTCTCTCTCCTCCCCCTCCTCTGAATACACTTAAGGGGTCCATTTGGCGAGTGATTGGTCAACCTTTTCCGAGAGAGAGAGAAAGAGAGAGAGAGTCGTAGCTGCACTGAAGGTCTCTCTCTCTCTCTCTCTCTCTCTCTCTCTCTCTCTCTCTCTCTCTCTCTCTCTCTCTCTCTCTCTCTCTCTTACTGGAGAATAAAAAAATAGCAACGACTACGATAATTCACATAGCAACAACAACAACAACAATAATAATAATAATAATAATAATAATAATAATAATAATAATAATAATAATAATAATAATAATAATAATATAGATAAACCTCGTCTCCCGTCTTTCCCTCCACTCTGTCCTCATTCTAAGCACAACACTTGTCATCCTTACTCCCTTTTTTCTCCTCATAAATAAAACTTAAATTCTACAGCATCAGCCCAACTCGCCTCATAAATCCTCATCTTAAATCCATCTTTGGCCCCCGTCATAATCGACCTTCACAGAGACTCGAACGCCGGCCCAGCGCTGGTGATGGATGGCTCGGAGACACTTTGTTCGCCACGCCCTCCAGCAAAATTGTAACTGTTGATGCGGGGAATAAATTATAGCATATCGCCTTCCCGTGTTTGTACAGCGATGTCTCAGTTTCCTTATTTCTCTTATTCTTACATGCTCGAGAGGTTCTAGCATAAAGAAATAATGGACAAATGTGTTAGTTGTGGAGATGCATTAACTTTTCATTTTAACGAGAGAAAGAGAGCTTGTAAGATTGTATACACCCAAGGAAGACTAACACATAATGAACAAAGAAGAATAGTGTTAGTTGTGGAGAAGATGCATTAACTCCTCTTCTTTTAACGAGAGATAGATCGTAAGACTTATATATTTAATGTATGTTAGAGAACCTCATTTGTAAGAGAAAGAAGAAACAATAAGGAAAGATCGTTGGCTTTTGGGAGAGAAAGAATCCTGCTCCGCCCCCCAAGCACGAGGGAGGAAAAAAAGTTAAGACTATTCAAGGACAGACTAAGTTATCCAGAGAGAGAAAAGATAAATATCAGTTAAAGAAAATAACGTTGAGAGCAATTTAGTGAGGAGAGATAAGAAAGAATAAAAAAAATGTTTGAAGGTTAAGCAGAACACACACGACTATGAACTTTGAATAGAATTAATTAAAAGGAAGAAACAAAGATCTCACACATTAAAACGTGAACTCCTGCCTATGTGTGCAGTTCAAGGACATTATATTCTTCCCGTTTACGTATTTATTTAATTTTTATAGGACAAAAAATATGATTACCTAACTTGAGTAACAGAGAGAGAGAGAGAGAGAGAGAGAGAGAGAGAGAGAGTATCAGCCTCATAAACCAATCGTACACTTTTTCATTTTCCATACATATCAAATGTATTTTTATATGCAAAAGCAACTTGCGTGCAGTTAAGTACATTACAAACGATCTTTAGGTTTCCTTATCTATTCATTCGAACTTTTCAGCAAAAGAGTGAAAATAATAAATCATACAACTGACCATGCGAGCCCCTTAGTGATAAGAAAATTAACACGCATATTAATTCTTTCAAATTTGTTCTTACTTCTTCTACAAACACATAACTTAAGGAAACATTAGGAAAAATATACACCGCACATTAACAACATTAAACTGTTAGTCAATCCGTGTAGTTAAGGTAATATTACGTTTTACTCTCACATTTATCCTCGATTATTTTTCTAGGCGTCTGCTCTTAAATCATGTTGACTTATACGACTCCCGCAGCAAAGATTACGTCCGCGGCAAGGGACCCCGGGCCGTCTCTTTTTTATCGTCACATTTACATAAAAATATACACACGTCGGCGGTCTGCCCTTACGGCCCCATATTGACAAAGAGACGCCGCCACCACCATCACCGCCGCCGCCACTATCTCCACCACAACCATGACTACCACCACTGCCTCCCCTGTCATCTCCCTACCATCACCACTATTACCACTATTTGCGACTGCACTCTCCCTAACATCAGCAGCCACTACTTCAGTCACTGCCGCTATCATCAATGTCACATCTTCAGCATTTATTCCTTCTCCTCCTTCACCTCTTTCGCTTCTGCTCTTTCTTCTCCATCTTCCTCCTACTACTTATACAACTATTACTACTCAATGTTATGCAATACCGAACAACATAACAACTGTATTTTCAATCTCAACACCACATCACCATTACCACTACTACTACTACTACTACTACTCAATGTTATGCAATACCGAACAACATCATAACTGTCTTTTCAATCTCAACACCACATCACCATCACCACTACTACTACTACTACTACTACTACTACCACTACTATTACTACCGTTACTACTATTGCTACCCTCATCACCATCACTGCCATCTTCACATCCCCTCACCTCTTGCTACCATAGTCGCTACACCACCGCAATCTGCACCCTTAACATCACCACCAATATCGTCTTTTAGCTGTCGCCATCAAATACTCACCACCACCACCCAGTCTTTCACCACCTCCACCTAACAACAGTATCACCACAATCTAAACGACATCATCACTGTAGTTGAAATCGTTACTACCCCCTGTTGCTACTGCTGCTGCTGCTGTTGGTGGTGGTGCTGCTGCTGCTGCTACTACTACAACTGTTACTACTACTACTACTACTACTACCACTACATTTTTTTTCTACTACTACTACTACGGGCCTCCATCCATTAGAGTTGCGTTGTGAGCGGTATCTTTTCTCATATCCTTTCACAAAGCAATTCACTACTACTACTACTACTACCACCTTCACTATTATTCTATCTTTCACTTCTAACACTATCAACCCACCCACTGTATGGTCTCTAGTTGGCTCGAGGGCATTTTACACCATACCCCTCATCACCACCACCACCACCGTTACCACCACCAGCACGCAGTGACCCGCACGTTACACAACACTTAGTGATTCAATCGCACCATGAACGTAGGGTCGTGAGGCACCAATCTTCTCATGGCTGATACACACACACACACACACACACACGTATACAATAGTACCAGACATGCAAACACTATATGTACAGACACGGAAAGGAACACATTATTTTACAAGTACTGTTACTACTTTAACAACTACTACTACTACCACCACGATTTCTACTACTACTATTACACACACACACACACACACACACACACACACACATGCATGCAATAGCACATTCCCGCACGTACAGGCATAGGTTTACACAAATATGCAAACAGATTTTCCTTTCCACTTTGTTATCTCTCTCTCTCTCTCTCTCTCTCTCTCTCTCTCTCTCTCTCTCTCTCTCTCTCTCTCTCTCTCTCTCTCTCTCTCTCTCTCTCTCTCTCTCTCTCTCCACAGAAACAACGCACTATAAAAACGGTGAAAATATCCATAAATAAAGATTATATGCTCAACACTTTTTTCCCAAAGATGGCGAAAGGAAGGAGAGGTCGGCTTTCTTTGTCTTCAGAAGACTTTTTCTGTGTCTTTTTTTACCTATCTGTATTTTTCTCTTATCTTCTGTCTTCCTTTCTTCACTTCTCTTTGATACTGAGGTCGACCAAGCGTTATAACCCGTGACGAGGCCGTTCAATCTTAGTCTTACGTGTTGCTGCGCTGTCGTTATACTGCGCCATAAATCTTTTCGGTGCAGTATGAATGTTGTCGTATCACCCAGAAGTCATACAGTCATCACAACACAAACGGAATTCAGGAGTAAAACAAAACGCCTCATTGTTCTTTCTCTCTTTCTCTTTCTCTAACTTCTTTCCATCTTCTATTAAAATTATATGCACATCTTTTATCCTCTACTTCACAAATCATTTTTAATATTTCCGGTTCCGTTATCTTATCGACGTATACTTCATTAATTTTCACCTTTAGTTTACTTTATTTCTGTTCTTCTTTCATTTTCACCTTTCTGATAACTCTTCTTTCTTCCTTTGAGTTCAAACTTTCATTTCTTTTATATTTTCATCATCTCTGCCTCACATTTTTCCTGATTCGAAGTCAACATCCTCGTGTGTGCTCTGGAGGAGGAGGAGGAGGAGGAGGAGGAGGAGGAGGAGGAGGAGGTGATGGAAGGTTATCACAGAGGGCAAAATTGAGGGCTAGCAGGGGAGGTGACGGGGAGCATGCAGAGCTGGCAATGTGGCAGGGGATGAGGGGAGGGCCGGTATGGGGGGTAGGGGAGTAGGGTAAGGGTGGAGATGGGTGGGAAGATGGAAGTTCGGGGGTGATGTGAGGGGAGGAGGATTGAGGTAACGCTAAAGGAAGATGATTGGAGGAGGAAGAGGAGGAAGAGGAGGAGGAGGAGGAGGTCAAATTTACTCAACGTTTCTAATCGTGAAACGCCGCACTGTAGTTGCATAGGGGGAGGAGGAGGAGGAGGGACGAAAGAGTGCCACAGAGGCGTTATCGTGAGTCGTGTGTGTGTGTGTGTGTGTGTGTGTGTGTGTGTGTGTGTGTGTGTTACGTGACCTGCCCCGTTAGCCCTCCTGGGATGACAGAGGTAGGGAGAGAGGGAGGAAGGGAGGGAAAGAGGGAGGGAGGGAGGAAAGGAGAGAAGGTCGTGGGCATGTGTCGGATTTGCTTCCCTCCCTCCCTCACCCTCTGTTTGCACTGCCCTGCCCTCCCTCGAGAGTAAGGAAGGGACGGAAAGGGAAGGGAGAGGAAGGGAAGGGAAGGGAAAGGTCAGAGGGGGCAGTGTGGGTCGTAGTGGGTATTAGGGTGGGGACAGCGGGTACAGTTTGGTCACAGTTCGTAAAGGTAGAACCACAGTGGGTACAGTTTGTGAGGGTGAGGGCTTAGTGGGTACAGGCTAGTCACGGTTTGTATAGGTAGTCATATGTGGGAAATAGTGGGTACAAACTTTTCTCACAGATTCCATTAGGTTCACAATCGTATGGATAGCGTAGTAAAACGGCTGAAGGAGGGGCACAGGAAACAATGGTAGAGGTAAAGTTGCCATGGTAGAACATAGTCAGGTCAGAATTCGTATACGTGGCGATACAGTGGAAGCAGGCAGGCAGGAAAAGGAAACAAAGAAAACAGGCATGAATGAATTACAGAGGGAAAGACAGAACAACTGGGTGACTTATGGGTAAACAAGTGGTACGGAGGTAGACTGTTATACTCTTTTCGCTTTAACTTCGACATTAAGCCCCGCCTCTGCCAGACTAACATCCACCAGTCATGCAGTCTGACTTGGAGAGGGCGTGCGTCGGTTGTTGATGGGCAGAAAATATACACTTAATCGATGATGTGGGGAGTGGCTTATTTCTAAGTTTACATCAATAGAGATATGGGTGAAACAGGCTGACTGATGGACAGGCTGACAGATTGATTGAGCAGAATAGTACTGGCTGATCGATTGACAGCAAAATTCCATCATGACGCTGCATCATCGTTGGACATATATGACGCCGCACTATGAATAATGTAACACTATGGAAGGAAAAAACGTACGATTTTCCCCTACTTAAGCGATATTGAGAAAAAACAATTATTCCTTAAAGATGAAGAAGAAAATGAGAGCTGGATAGGGCATAAACACGGTACATAAATAGGTTCACTCATTGTTTCATAAGATATAAGCCATATCAACCTATGAAGAAAAAAATGCGTAAAGAAAGATATGCGCCATTTTTCATTTCACTTTACTATTTTCTTTTTCATAACACAATAATCCGTCGCACACAAAAGAGAAACCACACGGCTAGACAAAAAATGGTTTAGAAAGGTAAACAAAGAAGCAAGGTCAGGTGGGTAAGCGGTAAGAGTAGGGTAGGGAAAAGGTAGTGCAGGGCTCGGTAAGTGAGATAATTGCAGGGTGAGGCAAGGTCAGATGACAGGTAAGGGTAGGGTGTACGTCAGAGCCAAATAGTAGGGTCACAGGGCACGGCTAGGCAGGGCGAGGCGTGGTAGGGCATAAAGCAGGGTTAGAGGGCAGGGTATGGAGACAATGTAAGCGCGAGAGTAAGAAAGCAAAGCATAAGACAGGGTAAAGGTAAAAGGCAGGGCAGGACAAGGGAGGGCAGAGAAAGATAGGGCGGGGAAGGGCAGGGCAGGGGAGGGCAGAGCAAGGCAGTGCATGGTATAAAGCAGGGTCACAGAGCGGGGATGGTAGAGTATATGGCAAGAGTACAGGTCATGGCACGGTTGAATGAGGTACATGAAAGCAGGGTCGAAGAGGCGGGTCTGAAAAGGCCACGATAGGTCAGGGCAGAGCAGTTCAGGTCAGGTCATGGCAGGGCAGGGCGGCATCATTGGGTGAGATAGACGGCAAAGTCACATAACACGCCAGGGCAGGGTACAGGGCGGGCAGGTATAGGCAGGCAGGGTATGGGGCAGGCAGGGTCACAGGTCACGGAGGGCAGGGCAGGGCAGCTTCCCGTTACAGGTCCCGGGCAGTAAAAGAAAACCCACCATCACGTCCCTCCCCGCTGACACACCCGAGACGAGGCGGAGGAGGGGGAGAGGAGGAAGTCACGAGCGAGGGGCGATAACAGGCAGAACAAACTGGCCGCCCTCTCCCCCCTCCTCGGTGACGTTGATCAAACAGACACGGCCGATACTTCGACCACAGACCTTCCCTTAGGACCCTCCCTTGATTTCCTGCTCGCCGACGAACTCCCTAACCTCGCCCTTGCCTTTGTGATCTTCAGTTTTGGTTTCCCTTCATTCTCATTCCATAACCTTTACTTTCCTAAATTCTTCTTTAAGCATTTTCCTGAACAGCCAATATCATCCTTTAATTCCCCTTTCTTCTTTTTTCCTTACCTCTCCCTTTATTAACTTTTTTCCCTCTACTTTCCTTAATTATTTCTTACTTTCCCTAAATATCCCTTTCCTTTCCTAAGCTCCCCGTTAATTTTGCATATAAACTACATTGCTGAATGCTCAGAATATTATTTTATGAGTAACTCCCTCCATTTTCCCTCACTTACCTAAATAATTTATGTTTCTATCTACAAAACTTCTCTTCCCTCAACCGCATAAGAAATCTATAAACTCCTTATTTCTTCGGACCAGGAGAATATTCTTTTCCTTTTCCATTTTTTTATGTCTCAAAGTGAAACGGCTTAAACTTTATTTGCGCAACGCCAGCCACGCCCCTCGCACAGAGAATAGTCGATACGGTTGTTACTGTGCATCGCGTCGTGGCCATGGATTATGTATTATCACCTGTAATGCTTTGCGAGAGCCCATTATTTTTGGAGTGTAGGAAAGAAAAGTCTGTAGCATTCGACACCCTCCTTTTCTTTTATCCTACAACCTTTCCTCCATTTCCTTCACGTCTTCTCTTCTTAGTGATCAACAATGCCTACATTATTTTTCTATCCTGTACAGACAATAACTGCACAAGCCTCTTTTTTTTCTCTGCCTCCACGTTTTCTATTCGGACTCGATCAGTTTTACCGGCATGTGAATATTCTATGCAATTAGAAGCGTCCTTACTATTTTACCTTCACTCATTTTCATCCACGTGTAAAATAGTAAGTCAAACATCTACACACAAGTTTCGCATCCTTCCCATCCTCTTGCCTTTCCCTTGACGCACCGTCAGGCTTGGAAATACATCTCCACAATTCTTTCATCTTTTCCTTCTTTCTCAAAACATCACTTTCCATGGAGTAACACGTTTGAGAGTAGTGTGCAGTATTACTGTATTACTTTTTTCACACCTTAAATTATCCCTTCAAGAGTAAACTAGTTTAAACACACAGCTTTTCCTCTGTCTTTTCCTTCCTAAATAACATTCTTTCTCCACTCTATACTATTCTTTTCCTTCAAAATATTCGTGAATGGTATACTACACACACTCACCATAGATTCCCCTTCGAATTCCATTCACTTTCCCTCCAAATAAAAAAATAAAAAAAAGTACTTCCTTGGAGTTCCTAAGCACGCACGCCTCTTTTTCACCTAAAATAATTTTCCCCGACAGATTTAACAAGCCAGAGGCAATACGCCCCCTCAAAGTTTTCCCTTCTTGCCTTCGCCTCACTTCAGAACGGAAAACAACTAGTTGATAGAAATACTCCTCTGAAATCACCATACACACAGTTAATTTTCCCCCCTTCAGAGTAAATAAGCCAATGGTACTACGGGCTTCCATATAGTTTTCCCGTCTTTTTCCTTCACCTCCCATCAAAATATATATATAGATCGTAGTCCAGCCTCGACCCATCACGACCTGCACACCCCATCCATCCCTTCTCCACGTCCTGCCTAAAAAATAAAAATAAAATACTTTAAATCAACGAAAATTATACAGGTGGAAAGTGGCAGGCAGCAGCGATACCCCCTTCCCCGCCATCCCCACCTCCTCTTACTCCTCCTCAGGGTTCGACGGCGCCTTCTCCTCCTCCACCACCCTCCTGCCGCCGCCGGTCTGTCATTACGTCACTCAGCAGCTCCTCGCAGGCCTGCCTCTAATTGATTTTTATGTGCCATTCCGGATAAGTGGATGATTTCGGATAAGCGGGGGTGACTTCGGGTAAGGGAGGTAACATAAGAGTACTTTGTTTGCCGAGGCGTGAAGCCGGCGTGTGTGTGTGTGTGTGTGTGTGTGTGTGTGTGAAAAGGTAGATGGGTGGGTAGGTGGGTGGATGGGTGGGTAAATAGGCAGTTAGTTAAGAGCGGTTCGGTATGTACCAGTACTTATATAGATAGGCTGATAGGAACGTCGTTAGGGCGGCAGGTATAGAGATCGAAAGGTTGATAGGAAGAAAGGTAGACATGTAGGCAGGTACGTAAACAGGTGTTCTAGATTCTTGACATATTCACCTCTCTCTCTCTCTCTCTCTCTCTCTCTCTCTCTCTCTCTCTCTCTCTCTCTCTCTCTCTCTCAAGTATCAATAAACAATTATGGATTCCGCTGCCATTACTTGACTTTCCCCTCACCTGCCGATCATTCCCTTCATTCTATACCCTCACCACCACCACCACACCCACCACAATCATCACCATCACCTAAACCACCATCATCACAACAATCGTATTCCACTGCCAATATCTGACTTTCCCTTCACCTTCCATTTATTCCCTACTCTCACCACCACTGCCATCACCACCAACACCACCTCAATCACCATCAACACCATATTCCACAATCGACATCAAATATTCCTTGCACTGTTGTCGCCATCACCAAACTCACCACCGCCTACACCACCAACACCATGCACCTAAACTACCATTATCGCTCACTAGCACATCCGTCAGCAACCACCAACTACCATCACTTCCAGCCCTGAGCATCACTACCATCACCACCACCACGACCTGCAGCATCACGAGAAAGCCTGGCTAATACAAGGCTTCCAGAGGGCTTCGTGGGGACGGGCACACTAAGGGATTATTTTCTGGGCGTCTTACATGAGGGTGTGGGCAGGGCGAGGGCGAGGTGAGGCCAGGGCACACACCTTTCTGGCAACATTATATTAACTTTTCATCTTTCCCCACCTGTTTCCTTCTTTTCTCCTTATTTAATTCTGCCATTCGTGTCCTCTCTATCTATCTGTTTATCTATGTCTCCCTCTCTCTCTCTCTTCAAGGGGTCTTGTTCCCGTCATCTCCTTGCAGTTATCGGGTCAAGTCACAAACATAAACTGGTTCACAAACATTTCGATTCTGCCCCTCGAGGCGACGCGACGTGATTTGTAAGTATTGCGGGACCCTCGAGGCCTTAACGGAGCTGCAACACATATCAACGTCGACGCGGCCTTGTCTTTCGTAATCTACTCACGACGCGATGACGAGTTTGCTTCTGATACTCGCATTTTCCCACAAGAATTGAGGGAGAAAGTGAGTGTGATTGTCTTGTTGCAACTATAGATTTCATTATCGTTTACCGTTGTCGTCACTATACTGGTATCACGGAGCACTGGCGCAATACAAGCCCACGCTCCTTATGATGCAACTCTAAACATTTAATCTTGGTTTTAAACTTTGACCAGACTTTAATAACTACTTTGCAGGAGCAGGAGCACCACTGAGGGTATATACTTCGATTTTTTTTTCATCATGACCAAAACATCGTTACAAAAAAACCCCACTGGTACGCGTGGCAACAGCTAATTAAAGGTACTCACCGACAGGCGTTGCTTCTCCCTCCGTCAGGCGAATCACTATCTCGCTTTGGCCATCTAACACAAATCTTGGCGGCGTGTTAGCGGCCGCGGGCGTCCCCAACACCGCCACAGCGGTCACCAGCGTCGCCAACCACGCCCTCCGAAGCCACGAGGAAGGGGCGTGGTGGTGAGAGGTCGAAGGGCGCAGGGCAGGGGCGGGCGCCGACTGTGGGGCATGCACAAATGTGTTCCCATGAGAGCGGCTTCCCGCTGGCCCCTCCACCGTCAGGCACTGAGTATCCACACTTTTGAAGCACTGCTCGTGTGGTTGTGAGCTGCCCGAAACAAACACTGAGGGCGGGTTCGTCGGGATCACACTGCCCTTTGAGATCACTATTTGTCTTCTCCAGGATTGGCGCCACGAGGGCCTGCCAGAGTCTCTCCGCCGCGACCTCATGTTGGCACGTCTAGGAACACACGCCGCCTCAGACGCTGCACGGCGGCGAGGCGTCACTGCCGCATCACACGCATCCTTCACCGCACATCCCGCACGATACACTGAGCTGCCAGACTCGGAGCACCACCATCGACGCGGCACCAGCATCTTTGCTGCTCCCGACACCCCGTTTTCTATGCAGCTAAGAGAAAATGCGGAGGGCGACGCTTCTAAGCTCAGTCATGCTCGTGAGGTACAGTTTTCGGGCCTGTGCACCTCCCTTCAGGGCGGTCACGGAGGCACTGAGGCACCCCTCTTGCCTCCCCTTTGCCTCGCCCTCACACCTCCGCGCTACACTCTCCCGCCGCAAGGTTTCTCCTGCGCGCATCAAGCCTTCTCTTAGCTCAAGGGGCGGAAAGAAACTCAACCCGCCTCGACGTCAGTTCCTGTGCACAGAGCGAGCACTCAGGTGACCCACAAGGCGCCTCCTCACCTCCCGCATCAGCCTCGGCCTTGCCACGCGGCCTCCTGCGTTTCAGCGCGCCGCCATGACGCCAAGGGAGCAGAGCACCGGTGGACGCAGCGACTCTGACCTCTGTTCCGCCTCACAATAAGCTCCGACCAGCCGTCTAGGGTGGAGGCACTGAGGGGTGCTGTGGTCCCGGCGTGGCAGGCAGGGGCGTGGCACGGCGGTGTCCTTGCCAGGCTGCGTCCTCCTCCCTTTGTCTGGGCGGCCTGAGACCCCTCACCCAGGGTCACCACGCTTCAAGAGCCTGAGGCCGCGGCGTGTGTGATACCTGGCGGGGAAAGAACAACAGATAAGAGGATTTCCTTCTAGCTTTATGATGGCAAAAATAAGACGTGATATGAAAGGAAAAGTGATTGCACGGACAGATAAGACGAAAAAAAAGGAAAACAAGAGAGATAAAAAAGAATTTATGTATTTATTCATCACAGCAAAAAAAAAAAAAAAAAAAAAAAAAAACGAAAAATATTATGAAGAAAATATTTAGGCCACGAACAATGCAGGTTTATCAAGGCGACACCAGACTTCACCTTCCACATAAACACCGATCTAAAAGAAATATGTCAAAGAAAATAAGTGGAGATTACCATATACATGTTTTTCTGCCTCCTCCTCCTTTCTTACTCTTCCTTACCCTCCACCACACGCACAACAATCTTTTCCCAAATAGACCTCCACCTCCTCCCTGTAATATTTTCCTAGATTTTCTCCATTAGAACTATAATAAATTCTTCTTTCCTCCTCTTTTTCCTACTCCTTGTATACTTCACCCCAATTTTTCATATTCTTTCCAAATCCCGAATTTTCCTTCTCTGTCTCCTCACAGTCCTCAATGAAGCACACAACAACATTTCCTATTATGACTAAACACTGAATACTTAAGGAGCACACATAACATATCATGTTATGACTAAAAATTGAATACGGAAGAATGAAAGTTTAGAACCAATGGAGCCAGCACAGCGCCAGGGGAGGAAGCGGAAACAGCAGCACCAGACACCCTCGCGAGTCACGCAGGTAATGAGGAAGTAAGGTAAGGAAGGGAAGGTGAAAGGAGCACGAACTTGACAAGGTGGAAGAAAATGATGGTGTAAGAAAGAAAGTAAAAGAGAAGAGAAGAGAGAAACGCAAGCGAAGGGTACGACAAAGAAGAGAGGAAGGGGAGCAAAGGGAAAGGAAAGAAAAAGAGATGATGGGAAAGAGAGGGAGGAAATTTAATGAGAGGGAGCGGACGGGATGGATAAGGAGGAGGAAGTAAATGCATATTAAAAAGCCTAATATTAATGGGATGAATCTGAAAGAGAGAGAGAAATGTGCAAATGACTGGGAGCTGAACGAAAGGCGAAATTACGACCACGAACACCTGTGAGGCTAATTACCAGGAACGTCCCTTGGCGCCGAACGGGAGATAAGGAGAGAGAGAGAGAGAGAGAGAGAGAGAGAGAGAGAGAGAGAGAGAGAGAGAGAGAAGTGGCAGAAAAAAAATGATGAGAAAAATGAGCATAAAGTAAACGGAAAGAATATAGTGAGGAAAGAATAGAAGAACGAAACAATTAGACAAAGAAAACAGGAGAAAGACAGATAAAACAGGAGAGAAAATAAAAGAGAGAAGAAAGAATAAGAAGAAAACCACTGGGGAGATAACAGTAATACGACCTTCCTATCTCTCTCTCTCTCTCTCTCTCTCTCTCTCTCTCTCTCTCTCTCTCTCTCTCTCTCTCTCTACACACACACACACACACACACACACACACACCTCTCTCTCTCTCTCTCTCTCTCTCTCTCTCTCTCTCTCTCTCTCTCTCTCTCTCTCTCTCTCTCTCTCTCTCTCTCTCTCTCTCTCTCACACACACACACACACACACACACACACACACAGCCACCGAATATGAGCAAGACGAGGCAGACTGCGACTTTCACCTCCACGGCAGCAAAATATTATGATAAACATCACAGCGGCGGCACCAAGACACCGCTCTTATTACGCTTATCGTTGACCCCGCCAGCAGACAGGTCACGGCGAGGAGGAGGAAAAGGCGGTAGGGGAAGAGAACAGGGACGATAGAAGAAGGGAAGAAGGGAGGGAAGGAGGCAGGTGGTTTACAAGGGAAGAAAGTGAGAGGGAAAGTGAGTAATTTGGAAGTCTTAGATAACGGGAGGAGTCTGAAGTAAAGGGTTAGAAGAGAGAGAGAGAGAGAGAAAGGGGGTAGGTTACACATGGGAGATTTTGCCGTGATTCTGATGGACACGAATAAACACGAGTAACACGAAAGACACACACACACACACACACACACACACACACACACACACACACACACACACCTCAAGAACAATTATTACTCAAGTCAATAAAGAAACAAACAAGAACACAAACAGACGCAGAGAAAGACAAACAGTTCTTACCAAATTCCCAGCCAGTCCCGTTTTTCCCACGCTCAGGCCTACTTTCCCACGTTACTGCCTTCCGTACCTGACAAAACCAGATTACGTCACCAATTTATAGTCTCCTTCCTCCTTCTCTTCCTTCTGCTATTCCTCCTCCTCACATTCTTTACCTCATATACTTCCTTTTTGTTTTCTTTCCCATTTTTTCTTGCTCACTGAAAGAAGAAGATAAGAGAAGAGAAAGAAAAGCGGATTCAAAGTCATGTAAGTGGGGAGTGACAGTGACTAAGGGAAAGTGAGCGTGTGACGATGCGTGTGCGAGAAAAAAATAAGTACAATGTGTGTGTGTGTGTGTGTGTGTGTGTGTGAAAGAGAGCTTTGCAATATACTTTTCCCTCTCCTCGAAGTCTAAACACTTCCTTCCTCTCTCCCCCCTCAACCCCTCACACCTGTACACACACACACACACACACACACACACACACACACACACACACACACATATGCAAAACAAAAGACCACTGAACCCAGAACAAGACCACCTCAAGTAACCACACAAGGCCGTCCCTGGAGGAGGAGAGAAGGTCAGGTCAGGATAACAACACTACGCCCATGAGCAAACATCCAGCCAGAGAGACGGACACAGCCTTGTACATCTAAAAGCGAGGTCACAAAGAGCGAAGTAAGGAAGAGGAAGAGGGAGGGATGAACAGAAGAGAAAGAGAGAGAAGGGTAAAGGGAAGGGAAAAAGGGGTTCAGGAAGGAAGTAAAGAGGGAAGGTTGAAAGAAATGACGAAAAGCTAAGGAAGGAGGGAAGGAAGGAGGAAAGAAGAAAGGAAAAAGTTAGTAAGAAAGTAAGTAAGTAAGGAAGGAAGGAAGGAAGGGAAGTGGGTAGGGATGAAGAAAATAAGAATGTATAAGAAAGAAAGGTAAGAAGGAAAGAATGAACGAAAGCAAAAAGAAGAAAGGAAGGGAGAGCGGAAGAAAAGGATAGAAAGAGAAAGAAATAAAGAGAAAAGAAGGGAAGGAAAGAGATAAGAGAAAGGTAAGAAACAACAAGAGCAGTTGGTAGGGTGCCTCAGTGTTGTATGTTGCTCCGGATATCTCCTCTCTCACTCTTTTTTTTTTATCTCGTTACCCTAATCTTTTGTCTTCTTGATGTTGTACTCGTCTTGCTCCTCCTCCTCCTCCTCCTCCTCCTCCTCCTCCTCCTCCTCCTCCTCCTCCTCCTCCTCCATCCATCCTTCTCGTTTTCTACCTTTTATTTGCATTCTTTTGTTTTTAATCTTCACTCTGAAACGAATACCTGTTTCTTTGTCATTCAAATTCCTTTTCTTATTGTCATGATTATTTGGCTTCCTGTCTCGTCTCTGAACATCGAAGACTTATTATTGTTTCATTTCATTGTGCTTCCGAGTTTTTTGGTGTGTTTTTTTTGTACTGTTTCACTTGTTTTCTAAATTGTTTTCTTTTTTTCATTCTTTCCTTACTTTTTTTCATTTTCCATTTAATCTTTTTCTTTATTCAATTTTTCAAATATCATTACCTTTATTCTTATCAATTTTCTTCCCTCTTGTTTATTCCCATTTATTTCCTCTTCCTCTACTGTCTTGTTACGTCTTCCTACGCACTCATTTTCTTTCTCAGACATTTTTTTTCTTTCCAACTTTATCATTCTTCCCCTTCCGCCACTTCCTCTTGTTGGTAATTTCATTTTGCTTTCTTCTATGCTTTTTATTTACTTTTTGCTTCGTTTCTTCCTCATTTTCACGTTCACACTCTTAGCTTAGTATCTCAGCATTTCTTATACGGCTTGACATTCTTTTTCTTTCTCCTTCCTCCTCGTTTTTCCTCTTCCTCTTCCTCTTCTCCACGTTCCGCTATGAGTCAGCACCGAGGAAAAACACACCGCGAGGCATATTGTGGGAGACAACGTGACGGTGTGTGTGTGTGTGTGTGTGTGTGTGTGTGTGTGTGTGTGTGACGAAAGGATCTCGCCTTCCTTTATTTAATCTGTCTATATGTATTGATTTATTATATTTTCTGTCCATTTTTTTCTACATGGACACTACATCACAAGAAAATCCAAGAACCCTGTCAAATATTCACAAAGAAATTTCTCTCTCTCTCTCTCTCTCTCTCTCTCTCATGCCTTATCAGTCGAATGCCACTTTCTCTTCTAATCAACTCTTGCTCAACTCTGTAATTCCCTTTATTATCTCAACATCCTCGCTTTTCTTGCTTTTCTCATTTTCTTTTGCATTTCCCAACCTTATATGTTTCGCTCCTCACTTTCCCTTCCTGATTCCACTTTTCCTGCTCGTTACATCTCTCTCTCTCTCTCTCTCTCTCTCTCTCTCTCTCTCTCTCTCTCTCTCTCAGCACACCATTACTTTCTCATCCTTTACCATTTTCGTCCATTTCACACCTCCGTCACCTCAATAAATTTTCTTCCCTCCATCCAACCCTCCCATTTCCTCCTTCCCTCCCTCCCTCCCTCTCTTTCTTACCTGGTCCTTGGTCTACCTTCCTCTGCCTGCCTTACCTTTCCTCCCCTTCCCTTCCCTCTTCCCTCTCTCTCCCTACCGACCGTCACCTCGCACGCAATCCCACCAACGCGATACACAAAAGTTGCATTGAGGAAATCGCTGTTATTAGGTTTCTGCTGACACACACACACACACACACACACACACACACACACCAACACACACAAGATGAAGCAACTGAGTGATGGAAGAGAAGAGATAATTGTAACAAAGATTGATGAACAGAGAATGACGAAGAGAATGGAGTTAATTTTGTATCGCTATTTGTCAATCTGTATCTTTCTTGACCTATTTGTGTGTGTGTGCTTTTAATAGAGCTGCAATGAGAGAGAGAGAGAGAGAGAGAGAGAGAGAGAGAGAGAGAGAGAGAGAGAGAGAGAGAGAGAAAGTAGCCTCATACATCATTCATCTCACATGGGCGTTAAGTTTATTGGATTAAAGGAAATGGCGTGACGAAGCGAGATGGAGAAGAGGATTAAGATTAGGAGGAGGAGGAGGAGGAGGAGGAGGAGGAGGAGAAGGAGGAGGAGTATATGATGGTAAAGCGAAGGATGGATGGAATAAAATGGGTGGAGCCGTATGATAGGAAGGAAATTGAGGGAGATGACAAGATTGAAAGGGAAGAAAAGGAAAAAATCTATTTCTCTCGTTTTAGTTTCTCGCCTTTCCTCTATTTTTTTTAACCTTTTCTATTTCCTTCCACTCCACTTTCCTCACTATCCCTTTGCTGTCTCTTTTTTCATCTTATTTCAAAACTGTCCTCCATTTTTTCTTTCCGTTCTATCCTCTTTTACTCTCGTTCTCGTCTTGGCTACTCCATTTACTTTTTACTTTAGTTCTCTCTCTCTCTCTCTCTCTCTCTCTCTCTCTCTCTCTCTCTCTCTCTCTCTCTCTCTCTCTCTCTCTCTCTCTCTCTCTCTCTCTCTCTCTCTCTCTCTCTCTCTCTCTCTCTCTCTCTCTCTCTCTCTCTCTCTCTCTCTCTCTCTCTCTCTCTCTCTCTCTCTCTCTCTTATTTATACTCTCATCCTCTCCTTTTCTTCTCCATGGTCCCTACTCCCTTTCTCACAACATTTATCTAACTCGTTTCCTTTCATTCACTGCCTTTCTATCCTTTGAATGACCTTTCGTTCTCTTAACTTTTTGTCTTCTTCCTCTCTTTTAAATATTTTTTCTCATTTCTTTTTCTCTTTCCCTCTTTCTCGCCTTTCATTTTTCTTTTATTCCTTCTCTTTCCTATTTTCCCTTTTCACCCTTGCCACTTCTCGTCAACATTCCTAGTTCTTTACGTCTCTCTCTATCCTTCTATTCCATTATTTTACCCCTTCTACTTTCCATTCCTTTCGTCCTTCTGTCATTTTCTCCCTTTTCCCTCCTACCCATTTACCTCCTCCAGCTTTCTTCCTCCCCGTTATTACCCTTCCCTCCATTTCTCTCCCTCCCTCCACACCCGGATCTTTACTGTCAACGAAAGTGACAAGGAAAATCCCTCCATCTCCCTCACCTTTACCTCCACTTGCTCTCTCTCTCTCTCTCTCTCTCTCTCTCTCTCTCATGCTTTTATGCGTATTTTATCATTATATGTGTAAGAAATACCATTAAGCAATTTTGTCGATTTTAATTGATAACTTTTACTTTTACTTTCTTGAAATTACGTGTATTATATTGTCAGGAGAGAGAGAGAGATTGGCAGGACTCACTAGACACCGGCCCGGATACCATTGTCGTCGCTCTCGACATCGCGGGTGCTTTTGACCGGGTGTGGCACGCGGGCTTGCTGGAGAAACTTCGTGCCAAAGGCATCCAAGGACACCTGCTGATGCTGATGAGCGACTACCTTCAAGAAAGAAGCCTCCACGTCGTCGTCGGCGGCCAGCAGTCCAAGGACTTCCCAGTGGGTGCCTCAGTCCCTCAGGGATCTGTGCTGGGACCTGTCCTCTGGAATCTGTACATCGACGACCTTCTCAGGAGTCTGCCAGCAGTCTCTGCATACGCTGACGACTGCACGCTCTCCCTCTCCTACCCTCGCCAAGGAAGACAGCAAGCGGTTGCTGACGTCAACCAGCAACTACGCTTGATACGGGAGTCGGGGGAGCTCTGGCAGGTAAACTTTGCTCCTAAGAAGACTCAGGCGATGGTGATCTCTCGGTCCCCGGCAGCCACACAAGCTGTCGAAGGAAGGGTGATGTTTGGCTCCGTCACCCTCCCGCTCCAGGATTACGTCAGGATCCTCGGAGTGGACTTGGACCGAGAGCTGCGCTTCGACCGCCACCTGAAACACGTCGCCCACCAAGCCTCCCTACGTGTCTCTGCCCTTCGTAGAGTGGCTAATTTCCTCGACAAGCGAGGAATTATGCTCCTCTACAAGGCCCAGGTAAGATCCTACCTGGAGTACGGGGCTCTGACCTGGATGTCCAGCGCTGCCACACACCTGCAGAGATTGGACAAGGTGGAGCGATGGGTGCAGCGATTGTTACAGGAGAACAACCCCCAGCCGCCCCTTCTTGATATTATACCTCTAGAGTCTAGACACTCTGGAGCACCGCCGGGACGTCGCTGCGCTGGTGGTGTTCCACAAGGCCCAGGTACAAGGAGTACCACACCTGGCGAGGCTGAGGCTACCCCCGCGAGAGGCTGTGAGAGATACGAGAACGGTACTCTCCAGCCACGAGCAGGTCGGGGTGCCATGGCCACGCGCCAGCCAGCACCAGAGGACCTTCACCTCCAGGGTGTCCCGCCTGTGGAACACGTTCACGGCGGCAGGGCCAACAGTGAGGGAAATGTCCACTCAGCAGGTAAAAGTGGCTGCTCACAGGTGGCGAAGAACATGCCCCACACCACTAGTGATGCTAAATACACAGTGAACAAGTGTAAAGGGCTTTTGAAATAATGCACTAGAAAAAGTGACATTTTAAGCCCTGAAAAGTGCACAGTGAAACATATGCTTCTCGTTACGAACGATCACATAAAGTGTCGTCGAAAAAAACAAATATGTTGTGTAGTACAGATTCAGTTTAAATAAAAAAAAAAAATAAGAGAGAGAGAGAGAGAGAGTGTGTCGGCATAAAAAAAAAATCATGTATGCCAGAAAATAATGACGAATGTTAGAATTTTGGAGAAAGTGTGAAAATGAGTGACAGTGAGTCAATGACAGACCATGAGAGAGAGAGAGAGAGAGAGAGAGAGAGAGAGAGAGAGAGAGAGAGAGAGAGAGAGAGAGAGAGAGAGAGAGAGAGAGAGAGAGAGAGAGAGAGAGAGAGAGAGAGAGAGAGAGAGAGAGAGAGAGAGAGAGAGAGAGAGAGAGAGAGAGAGAGAGAGAGAGAGAGAGAGAGAGAGAGAGAGAGAGACCTAGACATATGAAAATAAACCAAAATCATCACCGCTCTCACCACCACCACCTCCATCACCAAAACCACCACCGCCACCTGTGCCCTCACTCCCCTATACCACTCCTCAATCCCCACAGAATCCCCTCACAATCCCTCTTGACCCTATAAGCCATTGAGTGTTTGTCCCCAGCTCTGCCACTTGAGTTATCTCATTTTTTTCACTTGGTCACTCTCACACTCACTTACGCCCTCACTCAATTTCAAGTGGGTGTCAAGGTGTGGGTGTGAGGGCTTCAGGATGCATTGCCTCCTTCTCCTCCTCCTCCTCCTCATCCTCATCCTCCTTCTTCGCACCGAACATCCTGATCCTGCTTATGAGATCTGTCCTGAAGGCCATTCACACTTAACTTAATACATAGATAAACAAATAGCTAGATATACAGACAGACAGAAAGACACAAAGACAAATAGAATATACAGATATGTATAAATAGATAGAAATGTATAAAGAAAAACAGACAGACAAGTAGAGAGATCAGAAAGAAGACTGAATAAGAGAGAGAAAGACAAAGAAACGGGGTCGTAAACGGATTAATCTTTTTTTTTTAACTTTCGCTCTCGTAAAAGTCTCATCAGAGTGGAAAGTAAATTAATTAATGGAAATAATTGTTGTTTCATAAAATTCTTTCTCGTTGTGGTATGCATGGAAAGCGTGAGAAACGTGTGTGTGTGCGTGTGTGTGTGTGTGTGTGTGGAGAGAGAGAGAGAGAGAGAGAGAGAGAGAGACTGACCCACAAATAAAGATTAATAGAAAAATCGAATTATGCAAAATCACGAAATGATAACACAAAATGAGAAAAGAATAGAGAAAGTGAGCAAGAAAGAAAGCAAGACACGCACACTGACGCAATCATGTCAATCACTCAACTGAGAATTTACGTGACCAAAAGCGCAACCCCGTCCTCCTCCTCCTCCTCCTCCTCCTCCTCTTTTATTACAACCGTCATTATCATCATCGTGACCTTTTAACATGAGTAGTACCATCTCTCTCTCTCTCTCTCTTTTTTGCCGTGTGTGTGTGTGTGTGTGTGTGTGTGTGTGTGTGTGACGACCCTAAGCAGCTACAAAAGGGAAAAAAGTCATACCAAACAACATACAAAGAAAAAAGGTCATGAAAGTAGGAAAAAGAATAACTAATGTGTTCCGCCAAGTTAGGCTCAACACAATATCGCGCAGCGCCATCTATGGTGTCGCAGTGTCTCGTTGCGTCGCCAAAGGGCTGTCTGTCGGCCACCCTCACCCCGTCCCCCGACCTCTCTCCCCCTTACTCCTCATCTCCCTCCCCCTCCTTTTCACCTGTCGCCCTCTATCGTATCCATGTCCCCAAGTCCCCACCAGATGTCGCATAAGGCTCTAAGGCCAAACCGTTCCCTCACGTCATAGGTCCCTCAGCCGTCACTTTACACTCCAAGTAACCCCAATATGTCCATCCAGGTCACGCGTTCCCCCAAATCCCCCTCACACCGTACATCACCCATCCGTTGCCTTGCGCACGTTTCAAACTTTCCTCTTTGCCTTCCCTTTCCTTCTCACCCCGCCCCCCTCCTTTCCTTTACTTCGCAGCTTTAACCAACTTTCGACTATGCTATATATTTTTTATTCTTTAATTAAGGATCTCCTGCCTAAATAATTATCAAATTAACACTTTACAAGTGCCTTCATCTTCCGTAAGTATCTTCTTGAGGATGAAAAAAACACTTTGATGCCACAACATAGGTGTCCGATTCTCTCTCGACACTAATTTAGATCCCAGATCATTGACGGGTACTTTGATTTTAGGTCGTTGGCTTTTATCTCCAAAACTATCGCCCAGGCCTTCGCCTGATACGCTTGTGCCCAGGTCCAGTTTACAAGGTGGTTCCTCCTCATCTCATAAAACCAAGTCCTGCCCACCTAAAAGTCACACTTTTCCCTAATCCCCAACACCTAATCCGCCTCTTCATATACGTCCCCAATCCCCACAGAGAGGATTAGAGAGGTTACAGTAACTATAAAAATATTCCCTTCCGCTAAGTCGCTCTGTTCCGCTAAAATTGTAAATGTGAAGCCAAAAGGATGTTCCTGGTCGCAATCTTGTTAACAGCTATTTATTCAGGCAGACCCATCATCTTGTCTCCTTCAGGTAACCCCGTCTTCGTCTCTTTCAGGTAAACTGGTTCCTGGGCCTCGTCTCCTGCAGATAATCTTACAAGTTATTCCTTCAAATCCCTTGAAGCAACAACTTCGTTCATGCAGTTTTTGGCTAGAGCTAATACCCACTTTAATTCTCTCTCTCTCTCTCTCTCTCTCTCTCTCTCTCTCTCTCTCTCTCTCTCTCCCTCGCAAAAAGAATACAAAACATCATTATTCAAACAATACGAGCCAGGAGTCATTTCTAAGTTCGTGTTTGGCGACAGTGACAAAAAGTTTCGCATCAACGTTTATTTTTTCCGCCTTCCTTCTCGCTGCTTTGCATTATATTACCCTTGACGCCCAATTATAGACACGGAACCGAGCATGTCAAAGCACGCCTGACCCCGCCACTACTGAGGGTACAAGCAGGCGGGTAGATTACGGACACGAACAACCAGCAAGCCAGTCACGCCGTTACAAACACTAGTACCACCATACACTAAGCCAAATAACCAAAAAAATAACAAGACGACGATCAGATTACCCTCCTACCACGACCGCTCCAATCCCCCCCCCCACCCACCCACCACCTATATATTAGTGCGACTCCATACACGGAACGAAGCTGCCAAATCTTACCACGACCACCAAGAAAAACAGATAATTAACTATGCGATCCCACCCACAAAACTAACAGTCAGGACAGTCACCGAGCCAAACAAAATCATAAAAACCCAGACAACCAGATCACTACCCAGACTAGCCGGTCAGCCAACCAGCCAATCACAGCCTCGATAAACCACGGCCCACACAACCCTCACAGCTGCGCCCGATTCTGATTGGTCACATTTCAAACGACTGTTGGCTCATTTAGCGACCACGCCCATGCAGTCACATATTACACAGCACACCCACACCAACCCCTACATCCATGCACTGTGTTTCTCTCTCTCTCTCTCTCTCTCTCTCTCTCTCTCTCTCTCTCTCTCTCTCTCTCTCTCTCTCAAACATTCCAGCTTCCACATATGCCATCACATGTAACCCCTTGCCAAGACACCCACTCACTTTCCCTCAACACACACACACACAGAGAGAGAGAGAGAGAGAGAGAGAGAGAGAGAGAGAGAGAGAGAGAGAGAGAAGGGGGTGGGTGGAAGGGGAAGCAAGAAGGAACAAAGACTCATTAAAGTCCTTGCTTACAATTTTCATTTCAACCGAATTTACGTAACCCCTCCCACTCGTCCACCACCCACCACCCTTACACCACAACACCCCACCACTCCCATGCAACACCGTACCATACACCACGCCACGCCATCAGCCATGCAGCATAACCCACCATGACCAAGTGTCGCCCTTATAAGCCCACGCCACACCAATACATGCCAGCAGGAGCCAGTCAGCAAGCCGACCTGCACACCACTGCTCAAGGAACTCCCTCTCCTTTCCCTCGCGCTCTCCCTCTCTACCCCCCTCTCTCCCACGTCCAACAGTCACCCCTGACCCTTGCTTACCTGGGGCCAAGGGATTATCGAAGTGGTTGAACAACACTGTATAAACTATCAACATATAAATGACAAATAGACACAACAACAGTAACAGTAACAATAAGAACTGCTACTACCATTTTTACTGTTACTACTACTACTACTACTACTACTACTACCACTACTACCATACTACTACTATTGCTACTACTACTACTATCACTAGTGCTGCTACTACTACTTCGACGACTACTACCACCATAATGATAAACACATCAATAAAAATAATACTGACAAAATAATAATATTAATAACAATATTAAAAGAACAACAGCAGCCAAACAAAACAATATTTTCATTTTGTCATAGAGAGAGAGAGAGAGAGAGAGAGAAAGTGGGATGGAGACTTGGGTTTCGGTATAATAAAACTGAGCGTGGAAAATTTACTAGAAGATTAGGAGAAAAAGGCGAAGGCGGAGTAGAAAGAGGAGGAGGAGAAGGAGGAGGAGTGTTTATGTGAGTGCTCTAATACTTATTCTTGTTCCTAGTTGTGTTGTTCCTGTTGTGATGGTGACTGTTTTATGTTTGGAGTGTTCGTGAATTCAAACCCAGGTGCTAATGGTTCTCTCTCTCTCTCTCTCTCTCTCTCTCTCTCTCTCTCTCTCTGTAAGGCCTTCTGTTTTCGGTAATCCTTTAGCGTAGATCTATTCTTTCTCCTGCTTTCGCTTCTCGTAATGTAAAAAAAAAGTGTAAGAAAGAAAAATCAACGAAAAAAAAATAGTTTGAGAAATAAGCAAGAAAAAAAAAGCAGAACATGAATAAAATTGATAGTGTTCCTCCTTCCATATTCTTTTCCTTCCTTTCTTTCTATTTTTATACTGGTTTAATTTTCGTTGCCTCGTCACCACTGTCCCGTTTGATCCCCTGAAGGAGCGTAATTTCGACAGTATCCCGGTAATGAGCATAACGTCGACCCCTTGCACACACACACACACACACACACACACACACCTAAACAGCCACAACTAGTCCATTCTCAGATTACATGAATGAGCTACCACTATTATGCCGCCACCGCCACCACCACCACTTCCACCACCACCACATCCATGACCGCCCCCCTCCACCACCACCACAACCAACACCAGTAACCTTTCCTGCCTTCACCGTCGCTATCTCTATCCTACTGTAATTCTTCACCTCTCTCTCTCTCTCTCTCTCCCACGTAACCACAGACAATCACCATCAGTCTTCTCACTCTTCTCGCGGCCACCAGAATTTAAAGAGAGAGAGAGAGAGAGAGAGAGAGAGAGAGAGAGAGAGAGAGAGAGAGAGAGAGAGAGACGCATCACTTTCAGGACTTGAACTGTAATAATATAATCTTCTTTCATAAATTCTAGTCGTCTTACCCTTTGTTTTCTCTCTACGACTAGAATCACTTTGGCCTTAACTCTATCATTTAAATTATCTCTTTCCTTCTATATCTTTTTTTCTCTCTCTCTCTCTCTCTTCTCTGAATTTTCTTTTCCTCGTCACAGCATTCCTCTCCTTACTCCACGCCCAACCAGCCAACCAACCGTCCGACACCTACACACACACACACACACACTCACACACACACACACACACTCGCAAGGTCATTCAATGCTTACGTGCAAGTGCATCAAACTTTTCAAACATGCAGAACACACACACACACACACACACACACACACACACACAGAGGAGAGAGAGAGAGAGAGAGAGAGAGAGAGAGAGAGAGAGAGAGAGAAAGATAAGTAAGAAATAAATAACACGGACAAGGGACAAGGGGCGGCTGTGTTGTTTATACATGGACACTAACCAGCCTATCCTCCTCCTCCACTTCTTCTTCTTCTTCTTCTTCTTTTTCTTCTTCTTCTTCCTCCTCCTCCTACTCCTCCTCCTTCTTAGCAACATACGTAGTTAGCTTATTTCAAAAATATTACCCGCCTCTTTTTACTATTTCCTAACCATTATGTAATCTCTCTCTCTCCTATATCCTCCTCTTCTATGCCCATCTTTATCATGATGTTCCTCTTCCTCACTTCACCTTCTCGCTTTCCTTCATTTCTACTTGTCCTGATTTTTCTTTTCTTTTCTCCCCCCCTTTCTCCTTCCTCCTCTCCTCCCCTCAGTGTCCTGGTGTTCCGCATGGCCACGTGGGACACCTCATAAACCTTGGGCCATAAACTAAGACCCCGTCATGGTCCAGCTCAATCCTGCCTTGCTTCACCATCACCACCACCGCCACCACCACTAAAACCACTACTACCACCCGTATAACCATCAAAACTATAAACATTACCACCACCACCCCCAGCAACCACGACAAAAACAACATTACTAAGCTACCTCAGTCACCACAATCACTGAAGGAACCAAGAATAGTATCACCGTTACTGCCCTTGCCACCACCACCCCAAGCATTGCCACCACCACCACCACCACTACCATGATCCCTTCCAGTGATATAATCTCCGCCTTATCTATAAAACACACACACACACACACACACACACACACACACACGGGGTCTTGAAAAGTAGCTAGTCACTAACTAAGTATACATGTGTGTGTGTGTGTGTGTGTGTGTGTGTGTGTGTGTGTGTGTGTGTTGCTAAGCTTTCATAGGACGCCACCATGAGGAATGATTGTGCCGTGTGACCATGTGTCTTCTTCATCTCCTCCTCCTCCTCCGTCAGTACCACCACCATCTCTTTCATCATTCTCCCTTCTGTCACTCCGACCAGGTCCGTCTCTCTCTCTCTCTCTCTCTCTCTCACACACACACACACACACTCACACTTTAGGTTCATTTACAACTCTATAAAGTTATTGTCGCTGATTTAGACTGCTAACCATTCTCTCTCTCATTCTTCTCTCTCTCTCTCTCTCTCTCTCTCTCTCTCTCTCTCTCTCACCTCTTATTCTTTCCTCTCACTCTCATCTCTCCCTCTCTCTCTCACTCTCTTCACCATCATCCCTCCCTTCCACCTCACTCCTTCACCTTCATTCCTCCTTCTTACCTTCATTCCTCCATCCTTCCTTCATTCCTCCCTCCTTCTTTCATTCCTCCCTCCTATCTTCATTCACCCCTCCGACCTCAATCCCTCCCACCACCCTCATTCCTCTTCCTCCCACCCCACCACCACCTTCATATCCATGCTTCACTCCTCCCATTCTTGTCATCCCCCAGCACAATCCACCCATCCACTATCCTATCCACCTACCCACCCACCAGCGTGCCAGCCAGGTAAGCGCACCCAGCCGCCTAGCCATGGATCAAGTGAACTTTAATTAAGGTGCAGCAGGTGTAAGAAGAGGTATGTTTAGGTAGTCAGACAGCCAGACAGCCAGACAGCCAGACATCTCGCCTCCCCCCTCTCCCCCCCTCAATTCTCAACCACCCTGCTCAACCTGTCTGCTGTCTGTTGCCGGTTGATGTTGCTTCTCTTTGATGTTTGTTTTACCGGCGTTATCTGTCAGCTGCAAGGTATATGTTTATGACTGTTTGTTTATGTGTTTAGCTGATTCCTAGATTGTTTATTTGTTGGTTGGCTGGCGTGTCTTTCAACCTGTCTTTCTGATCGTTTGTCTGTCTATCTACTTATGTATCTATCTATCCGTCAATGTATTCCCATAATTTGTCTTGTTATCTATCTCTATTACCACCAGTTTCTCTCTCTCTCTCTCTCTCTCTCTCTCTCTCTCTCTCTCTCTCTCTCTCGGTCTCAATCTCTCTTTCCATCACATTCCTTTCAATCATTAACACACACACACACACACACACACACACACACACACACACACACACACACACACACACACACACACACACACACACACACACACAGACACACACACACACACACACACACACACACACACACACACACACTCCTAATGCCACACAGGCGTTAGCTACCCATAAACTGCACCGCCGCGACGCTATCTCCGCTGCGGTTATCGAGAACATGACTACTAGAAACCTGACGAGCCTCCTCACCTTCCTCACCTTAATTGATCTCCTTTCACACTTCTTGATTCCTTACCTGCCACGCCTTGACTTTTCACCTTACCACCCCACTTGCATTCCTTCCTTCACCTGCAGTGCCTACCTTGATTTCACCTTCTCTCGTCACCTTCATTCCACACCTTCAACGACTTATCACCTTTCTCACCTTAATTTGTCTCCTTTCACACCTCGGCTGTTTGTTATTCACTTTCCTCGTTCGATTCGTCATCTTCCTCTTCTACATTCTTCACCACTGTCATCTATTTTGTTTCTTTATTTTTTGTTCTAATCGTATTTTTTCTTACTTTCCTACGCTCACCGTTTTCTATTATAATCTGTTTGGTTTTGTCTTCACTCACATATGTCGTGGGCAGCCTTATGTCTGCCCAATCTCCTCCTCCTCCTCCTCCTCCTCCTCCTCCTCCTAATCGTGTTCATCTTTATCAACAATTTATATCCTCTTTTTGTCAATCTTTCATACTAACTTTCTTTTCTTAGATTTATGTGATAAGGTTGATGGCATGGAGGAGGAGAAGGAGGAGGAGAAGGAGAAGGAGGAGGAGGAGGAGGAGGAGGAGGAGGAGGAGGAGGAGGTTCAATGATGCAGCACAGGAAGACAACTGACCTTTCCTTGCAACATGTAACACTCCATCCACTACATGTGTCTTCTTTTCTTATTTCTCCTTTCTCCCCTCCTCCTCCTCCGCCGCCTCCTCCTCCGCCGCCGCCTCCTCCTCCTTGTTGTCGTGTTTATATCATCTTGCAGCATCCTCTCCCTCCCTTCAACAAAACGTCTCCTGTACTCTTGGCGTTTTTTCTTCCTTCTCCTTCCTTTCCTTCTTATTATTCTTTATTCCTGTTCCTCATTTTTCTCCTTTCTCTCCTCATCTTTCTGCCTAATCCTATTCTATTTTTTTACTTTCCTTTTATTCTAATCTTTATCAGCTTCCTCTTTTATTCTCCTATGTCTCGCTCCGCTCTCACTCCCCTTTTCCTCCATTTATCATCATCCTTCTATAACCACTGTCTCGCCACACCCTTCCAATCACATTTTATATATGCTCTCTCTCTCTCTCTCTCTCTCTCTCTCTCTCTCTCTCTTCTTCTTTTTCTTTCTCTCTCTCTTCTACTCTCTACTACTACTACTACTACTACTACTACTACTACTACTACTACTGCTACAACTACTATTACAACTACTATTACTATTACGAGCTCCTTTTCGTTCCTAACTCCTTCAGGTAACACAGCAAATAACAACTCCATAACAACCACTACAGCCACCACCACCACCACAACCCTTATCACACGACCACACAAAAACCTTGCAAAACTTGAAGCTGATGGGAAGGATAAACGGAGATAAGACTTTTCCCCTCTCTACACTCCGCTTTATTTTTTTTTTTTGTTTTGTTTACGAGCGAAAGTAATGTTCCTCGGAGCGTCTTAAACCTGGAGCAGAATATTGGATTTCACCTCAACACAGCGCAACCTTGCCTCGACTCGCCTCGCCTTGTCTCTTCTTGCCTAACCCAGCTTTCTTTACCTTTGACCTCTCTCTCTCTCTCTCTCTCTCTCTCTCTCTCTCTCCCCCTTTCATCACTGAGTCAAAGGCTACCTGTCTCTGCCTTACCTAACACATGCAACCTTTCCTCACCTAACTTATGCCACCCTTCTCTTCCTCCTTCTCCTCCTTCTTCCTATTCTTCTCTTCCTCCTCGTACTCCTCCTCTCCTCGTTTCTTCTTTTTTTTTCTCTGTTTTCAGTTCTCCTCTTCTTATTTTTCTTCTATAAAATTACTATCATCATGTTTTTTCTTCCATTTTTCATGATTTTCTTTCTTCAGTTATTTCCTTTGTTTGACTTTTATTCGCCTGTTTTGCCGCACTACCACCTCAAAAGTTGGCCCTTCTTCTTCTTCTTTTTCTTCCTCTTCTTCTTCTTTTTCTTCTTCTTCTTCTTCTTCTTCTTCTTCTTCTTCTTCTTCTTCTTCTTCTTCTTTTCCTCCTCTTCTTCCTCCTCCTTCTTCTCCTCCTCCTCGTCCTCAAGGAACAGTCAATTCACTCTTGTCACAAAAGGAAGTCAGTCAATGCGATTCTTAAATCAGTAGATCGCTTTTGCATTTGATAATTCCGCAGGAAGTTTGTTTCAGCGTAGAATGACTTCATAAAAAAATATTTACATTATATACGATTGACGACCTTTAATCAACACACCGCTATTCCAAGTTATCAGGTAAGCTGCTTCTCAAGTTCAATAATTTCATTTAGCACAAATTGCTTTTAGCTCCAACCTAGTATGATAACCAAGAGAATTATCTGTTGATTCAGTAAAAGTGAATTCACACAGACTATCAAGATTTTGTTATCGCATCAAACGTCCAGCAGGAGACGATGCAAATACGATGGACTCATTCACAATTATTCCTGGCTTACTTTATTGCTACAGGAATATTATAAATGTTCCCTTACGCTCGTACATTAAGTTACTGAATTTGTTCGGCACTTAATTGAAGCGTTTCATGAATAAATTGACAATAAAATAGACATAAAGGGTTATGTTGCCTGCTCTTCTATGTTTCAGTGTTTCTTCCCCCTTCTTTTTCACCTCCTCCTAAACATCGCCATTACCACTGTCGAGTGCCATCACAACACACATTTCCGACCATTACTAAAGCGGAGATGATAACCAGATGTTTCATTTTAACCATCTCCAGTCATCCCTTGCCACTAGCCGGGCCATTAACCATCTCGGGGCAGGACGCTCAGTACTGTGTCCTTCATATTTTAATTACTTACCTGTCCCTTACTTAACCCCCCTACCTACCTGGACCTGCCTTGACGTCCTCTCTCTCTCTCTCTCTCTCTCTCTCTCATGAACAACTACTCTCTATATCTACTCTCCTCCCTCCTCCTCCCCTTCCTCCTCCTTCCTCCTCCTCTTCCACCTCCTCCTCCTCCTCCTCCTCCTCCTCCTCCTCCTGCTGCTGCTGTTGCTCTTCCTGCTCCTCATAAATATTCCTCGGCAGTCCTCCGCGGCCTCTCCCTGTCTCGTATTTTAAGTCTTGTCTCTCCTGTTATGTGTCTACACTTTATCTCTTGATTCGGCTTTCTTCACTCCCCTTCTTCCTCCCTACCTACCTTTATCCATCCCTCCCTTCATTTTCTCCCCCTCCCTTCCCTCCCTCTCTAGCTCACTCCCTCCTCTCCATTTTCTCCATCCTTTCTTACCTTTCTCTTTATTACTTCCCTTATTTACTCTTCTTTTTTCCCTCCTTCTTTTCTACCTTTCTCTCAACGTCCCGCTATCTATATTATCCCCTTTTCTGCTTTTCCTCTTCTTATTTTTCATTTTCTTCCTCCCTCATTTTCTTGTCCGACTTTCTTTTTAATTATCACCCTTCTTTTTTCCATCTTTTCTTCTCTCCCCGTCTCTCTTTTCTCTCCTCCTTCGTTTAATCTCCATCCCTCTTTAATTTTCTCTCTTCTTTACCTCCTTCCCTCCTTTGCTTATTCTTCTTATCACTTTTTATCATAATCTCCCCTTCCTTTTGTTCCCCCGTTTACTCTCCCTTCATCCTCACTTCCTTTCACTATTCCCACCTTTGTTTTCTCTGTCATTCCCTACCTTCATTTTCGTCTCCTTGAATTATTTCCTCTTTCGTTTGCTCTCCGTCTCTCCCTCCTTCTACTTTCCCCCTCTATCGTATTTCAAGGATGTTATCTCTTCCCTCTTTTTCGATATTTTTTTTTTTTTTGCTCATTTCACGACGTAATCTTGATGGCAGGTTCCTTTTTTCTCTCTCTCTCTCTCTCTCTCTCTCTCTCTCTCTCTCTCTCTCTCTCTCTCTCTCTCTCTCTCACTACCCAATCAAGCACCCTTTCACTATCACAACCATTATCTTAGTTTATTTACAAGCGCGCCATCTGTTTCTCCAACCACCCTCCTCCTCCTCCTCCTCCTCTTCCTTCCTCGCCCCCTGCCTCGCCCTGTCAAACGGAAGGGCAGCAGGGGGGAGGTAATGGGCAGGGGCGCTCCTTACCTTCGCCTGTTTAAGGGTTATCTCGACAGGGTGGTGTTTGCAGGGACGTGTAGGAGGAAATGGGGGAAGAAATGAGGGCGAGAGAGGAGAAGGAGGATGAGGATGAGGAGAGGTCAGTAGATGAAGAGGGTGAAAAAAAAGGTGTATGAAACGGAATGAAGGAGGATAGAAGGGAAGGGGAACTGGAGGAAGGGGGGAGTGGGGAAGGGAGGAGGAGAGGGATATAGAGGAAAGGGAATGAAGGAGGATAGAAGGGAAGGGGAACTGGAGGAAGGGGTTATAGAGGAAAGGAATGAAGGGGAGGATAGGAAGGAAGGGAACTGGAGGAAGGGGAGGGAAAGGGAGGAGGAGAGGGATATAGAGGAAAGGAAATGAAGGAGGATAAGAGGAGGTACGCTGTATGGAGAGAGGAAAGGAGGGAGGAGGCCAAAGGAGTATGTTGGCAAAGTTGTAGGAAGGGAATGAAGTAAGGAAGAAATGGAGGTATAGCAAAGAGGAGAAAGGGAGAAGGGCAAAGAGGAGGAGAGTAGAAGCTGAGGCCTACGGAAGAAAAAAAAAAGGCAAAGGAGGGAGAGGGAAGGAGGAAAAAATGGAAGAAAGGAGGGAGGGAAGAAACTACAGCTAAAGGTCGAGTAGAAAAGGGCAAGAAAAATTAACGGAGGGAAGTGATTTGAATGAAGGAAACAGAAGAGAGCAATGATGAACTTGGAAGGAGGAGGGAAATTAGATGAAAGGGAAGGAAGGATGGCATGGAAAAAGAGGGAAATGAGAGGGAAAGGAAACAGGTTAAAGGAGAATGAATGAAGGGAAACTAAGGAAGAAGGAAGGAGGAAGGAGGGATAAATAAGGATGGGGATGAATGATGAAAGGGAAGAACAACACAGGAGGGAAAGGAGAGAGAGAGAGAGAGAGAGAGAGAGAGAGAGAGAGAGAGAGAGAGAGAGAGAGAGAGAGAGAGAGAGAGAGAGAGAGAGAGAGAGAGAGAGAGAGAGAGAGAGAGAGAGAGAGAGAGAGAGAGAGAGAGAGAGAGAGAGAGAGAGAGAGAGAGAGAGAGAGAGAGAGAGAGAGAGAGAGAGGTGCTGCGGGGAAATAAGAGTATAAGGAAATGAATGAAAGAAGGTAGGAAATAAGGAAGAAAGGGAAAGGAGGGAAAGGCAATTAGAAAAAGAATAAAAGGAAAGGAGAGAGGGAAGGAAGAAAGAAAGGGAAGAAAAAAGAGAAAGGAAGAGAAAATGGAGAGGAAAGGCTTGGGGGGGGGGGACTAATAAGTATCAAGAGTCGCCGGCGTTAACTGTTCGTCTTTATATGGCGTTGTTGCTTGCCTCCTTGACCTGTCTCTCTATGATAAGGGCCTTCTCTCTCTCTCTCTCTCTCTCTCTCTCATTCCCTGTATTGTTCCAGTACTAGGAAGCTATGCATATGTACGAGCTTCTCTCTCTCTCACTCTCTCTCTCAGAAACGGAGTGCACCGAGAAATTCCGACGCTCGAATAGCCACACCCAGGATATGAGTCGTCGGAAGGAGGAGGAGGCGGCGGAGGGGGTGGAGGAGGAGGAGGAGGAGGAGGTGGCGGAGGATGTAAGTAGAGCAGGTACAGGCATGTGGTGGGTGTGGCAAAGAGGAAGAGGAATAAGAAGGGGAGGAGGAGGAGGATGGCGCAGGATGAAAGAAAAGGGTAATGAAGGGGAAGAGGAAGAAGGATGGAAGACCGAGAAGTAAGGGGGAGGGTGGAGAGAGAGAGAGAGAGAGAGAGGGATAGAAGAATGAGAAGAGAGAGAGCGATTAAAAACAAGAGTGCTGTATGGAATGGGAGAAGGAAGATTGGAGGGGTGGAGGAGAGGCAGGATCAACGGAGAGGAAGGGGAAGAGTTAGCGAAGAAAGGCGGTGGATTACGAAAAGGGGAAGAGACGGAAAGGCGAAAAAAGAAAGGTGAAAATACAATACGATACGGACGAGAAGATGATATGGATAGGTTTAAAGGGAGAGAGAGGAAAGAAAAAGAAAGTAAGGAAAAATAGTTGTTTGTCATAGTAGAAGTCGGAGATAGAGGGAAAGGAGGAGGAAGAGGTGGAAAGGAGGAGGAAGAGGTGGAGATGGAAGAGGAGCAGAAGCAGGAGGAAGCGGAGGAGGAGAGAGGAGAGAGCTAGAGAGAGAGAGAGAGAGAGAGAGAGAGAGAGAGAGAGAGAGAGAGAGAGAGAGAGAGAGAGAGAGAGAGAGAGAGAGAGAGAGAGAGAGAGAGAGAGAGAGAGAGAGAGAGAGAGAGAGCGAGAGAGAGAGAGAGAGAGAGAGAGAGAGAGAGAGAGAGAGAGAGAGAGAGAGAGAGAGAGAGAGAGAGAGAGAGAGAGAGAGAGAGAGAGAGAGAGAGAGAGAGAGAGAGAGAGAGAGAGAGAGAGAGAGAGAGAGAGATGGGAGTGTGGGGGGTGGGGACATGGAGGAAAAAACAGGGGAAAAGAAGGGAAAAGGAGTTTGTTATTTGTGAAGTAAGGGAGGAAGGGATGGAGGGAAGGAGGAGAGATAGGGCTGCGGGGGGTGGGTGGAGAGCAACAGGCAAGAGAAAATCGGAGAAAATCAACGAAATAAAAGAATGACCGAGAAATTATTTACGGATCGTGCAGTGAATGTAAATTATGCTTGGGTTTAAATATGAATGCGAGGCTGGTATTTAGCGGCGGCGGAGGGTGATTAGGAAGAATGATGGGCGCGGACTAAAGAGAGAGAGATAGAGAGGAAAAATGCAACTATCGGGGAGGGAAAGGATTATGTTTCGTGTTTTGTTGTTATTGTTGTTGTTTGTTGTGGGTGTTGTTATTCTTTTTTCTTCTTCTTTTTTATATTGTTGTTTATTTATTCTTGTTGATGATTCTGTTGCCATTGTTGTGTTACTATTCTTTCTTCATTTATTAGTTTTATTCTTTATTCTTCTTCTTCCATTTATTTTTTCTTCCCCTTACTACTACTGCTACTACTACTACTACTACTACTATACTAATACAACAACAACTACTACTACTACTACTACTACTACTACTACTACTACTACTATCACTACCATAAATACTACGACTACGGATATTGCTATCATAATCGTAATACTCATCATCTTTATAATTATTTTCCAATCATTTTCAAATTCGAGTGAGAAAATAATAACATTCACCTGAAGGAAAAAAAAATAAAGACAGCCTTTCAATATTGTGATAAATCCAGATAATTAGGAAGAAATGTGAAAAAGGAAAAAAGGAAAAGAAAACACGACCAATGAAAAAGAAGGAACGTGGGCACTTTTCCGCTTTCAGGAGCAAACGATGACGAAGATGAGGAGAGACAGAGAATAGAGAAGACAAGAAGGAGCAGAGGGAAAAGAAGTCGGTTGAAGCACGATGAAGATTGTTTTCACTCGTGTCACTGTGAGAGGTGAGGAGGAGGAGGAGGAGGAGGAGGAGGAGGAGGAGGAGGAGAGGAGGGGTATTGGACGAAAAGGACAGTGAACTAGGCGTGTTTGAGAAAAAAAAAGGGAGAGGGCAGGAAATGACAGTGATGACGGTAATGGATGAAGAGAGAGAGGAGGAGATTAGGGAGGAGAGGGATTAAAGGTTGGGTGTATGGAGGTGTGAGAGGTGTGAGAGACAAGATTTAGGCGTATAGAAGAAAGGGATAAAGGAGACAGGTGCACGTAGGTGAGAGAGGTGAGAAATGCAGGAGAAAATTAGTGGAGGAAGTGGAAGAGAAGATAGATTAGCGAAGACGAAATGAAGAAAGAGTATGAGATGGGCTTAGGGGAAAGATATGGAAAAGTAGAGTAATGGGAGTAGAAGGCAAAACACGAAAATAAAGAAGGGGAGGAAAAGCCGGATAATATAGAGGGAGAAGGAATGGAATAGGCTGGAACAGTAGGGCATTTGAGACGATAAAAAAGGAAAAACGGAAAAGCAGAAAGATTAAACCAATGGAAGATGAGACGGATGAAAGGATAGGTGATTTAACAGGTGACGAAGGAAAGTCCAAAGGGAGGAAAACAAAGGGAATGAAAGGATATTACATAGACAACAGGATGAAGGAAAGGGCAGGATAGTGAAGAAAGGGAGGACAAAGACGGAAGGAAGAAAAAGAGGTGAGGGAGAATGTAATGAAGGGAAGAAGGGGAAGGACTAGGAGGAGAGAAATGTAGAGCGTGGGAGAAGAGACTGAAGGAAGGAAAAAGAAAGGGTAAAAGGTTGAAGAAAGAGAAGATGAAGGCGGAAAAAAAGAATAGGACGTGAAAGAAAACTTCATGAAGAAAAACGCTAAGAAATGAGAAGTGTAGAGGATGGAGGAAAAGATAGAGATAAAATAAATGGCAGAAAAATTTAATAAAGAAAAGATTAAGAATAAGAAAATAGGAAACATGGAGTGGAAGCAAATGTAGGAGAGGAAGACGAGAAGAAAGCAGCGCAAGGTAAGGACTGAAGGAAGGGAAAAATAAAAAGAAAGTGGTAGAAAATTGAATAGAAATTGACGCAAAAAAATGTATGAATGCAGAGAGGTATATATAGGAGAGGAAAGAGTATAGATGACGTGAAGAAGAGAAGCACAGGAGACTAGGATAAGTAGAACATAGGAGAGCAGCTGGAGGGAAGAGGCGGAGGAGTAGGAGGAGGAGGCAAGGGTGTGGATGTTGAGGAGGGCGGAAGGGTGTGGAAAGAGGGTGTATAAGTGTACTTCAAGGGTGACGGAGGGTGTCTGAAAAGGGCCAGGCGGGTTGGGGTGAAGAGGAGGAGGAGGAGAAGCGAGTGTCTGAGGTCTGGGTGTCACCGGTTAAAGTGTACACAAGGGCGCACACACACACACACACACACACACACACACACACACACACATGGACAAGGGCGTGGGATGCAATGGCGACACATAGACGGAGAAGGAACAGGAAGAGAGAAGGAGGAGGAAGAGGAAGAGGAAGAAGGCGAAGACGAGGATAAGGAGGAAAAAAGGAAAAATATAAAGTAGTAGTAGTAGTAGTAGTAGTAGTAGTAGTAGTAGTAGTAGTAGTGGTGTAGTAGTAGTAGTAGTAGTAGTAGTAGTAGTAGTTGAAGAAGAAGAAGAAGAAGAAGAAGAAGAAGAAGAAAAGGGAGAAGAAGAAGAAGGAGAGGAAGAAGAAAAAAGAAGAAAAGACACAAATGATGAGTAGTATGACTTCGCAAAATGCAAAACAGAAAACCAGAAATCAGTACAAAAGAAAGAAAAAAAAAGAAGGAAAGAAAGCGAAAGCTGTAAAAAAAAGGAAACGAAACGAAAGAAGCAAGAGGCGAGAGAAAGGAAGAAAGAAAGGCGCAGGAAAAAAAAGGAAAACAAAGTCAAGGAGGAGAGACAATTCATCCATTGACTTATTTTCACTTGAAGGCAAAACGACCACGCCCTGTTCCTTTTTCCTGAAGGGGAGGAGTGAGAGAGAGAGAGGAGAGAGAGAGAGAGAGAGAGAGAGAGAGAGAGAGAGAGAGAGAGAGAGAGAGAGAGAGAGAGAGAGAGAGAGAGAGAGAGAGAGAGAGAGAGAGAGAGAGAGAGAGAGAGAGAGAGAGAGAGAGAGAGAGAGAGAGAGAGAGAGAGAGAGAGAGAGAGAGAGAAAGGAATGAATGACAGTGAAAAATGCGAATGAATACGAAACTCACTAATTAGGATGACGGCGACAAAATGGAGGAGGAGGAGGAGGAGGAGGAGGAAGAGGAAGAGAAGGAGGAGGAGGAGGAATACATAGGAAGAACAGACACCAGAAGACCTGTCGGTCTATGGCGAGGGTGTCTGTTTAGTATGGAGGAGGAGGAGGAGGAAGAGGAAGAAAAGGAGGAGGAGGTGAAGAAGGAGGAGTACGAGGAGGAGGAGAAGGCGTATTGGCTAAGAGGAAGGGAAATGGAGGTGTATTTGTGTACAGGTGGGGTCAAGGGTCAAATGAACCATTAAGGTGACCCGTCTGAGGCCAAAATATTACCTGGTTAATTACGGTACTGGCTTTTGTATGTGTGTGTGTGTGTGTGTGTGTGTGTGTGTGTGTGTGTGTATGTGTGTGTGTGTGTGTGTGTGTGTGTGTGTGTGTGTGTGTTTACAAGTTATATACGACAAAGAGTAAAAGGGATGAAAAAAATGAGAAAGAAGAAAAGAATATGAAGCTAGAGAGAAGGGAAGAGGAGAGACAGAGGAGGAAAATAAAGGACGGAGACTAGGAAAGACGACAAAGGATTAAAATATACAATTAGAGGGAAGATTATCAGGGAAAGACATGAATGTTTTAATCCTGATGCTGAGAAGGGAAAATGAAGGCATGTCACTGTTTATGAATTAATAAATAAATTTAATAGAAAAGGGAACTTCAAATTATAGCACATAAATATAATTAGATCTATTCTACTTAACCCCTAAAATGTCCATGATACTTTTGGGAAATCATTGCTGCTAAACTTGAAATGAAATCCTGGAGAATGTTTGCGAAATAAACCGATAATGAAAGAGAACAAAACAATAAAACAAAGTAGGGCGAAAGGAAGGAGAGAGGAAGAGAATAAAGACAAGTGGAACGAAGTGAGCGGAAGAGGGAAAGTGGGAAAGAAGAAAAAAAGATAGAGCATGAATTTAGAGGATAAAGGGAACTTTACGGGGTTTCCTTGTTGACTGCATGCAATGTGGCATAAGTTTTTGATTTATTTATTTATTTTTTATTATTATTATTATTTTTTTTACAACAAAGGAGGCAGCTCAAGGGCACAGAAAAAAACAATAATAAAAAAAACTCGCTAATCGCTGCTCCCATAAAAAAAAAAAAAAAAACAGAAGAGGTGGCCAAAAGCAAGGTCAAATTCGGGAGGAGAGGTAAATAAGGTTGTAAATAAGGTTGCATGTTACTCATTCGTACAGGTAATCTCCACTGCAGGACACATCTGGTCTACAAGGACTAAATACAATAAAAAAAAATATTATTCATGTTCTCTAAGAAAACTTGTATAGTATGTTATGTTGTGAAACTGTTTTGACTACTTGCTCTTATTGTTCTCTGGAGCACGTGTAGCATTAGGTTGTGGTCGACCCCAGCAGCTTGCCAGGCAGCACCAGGCGCCTTCTGCACATGAGTACGATACAGCAAGCCATGACAAACGTGTTTATGAATCCTTATTAGTTAGCACACTTCCTTTCTCCTGCTAATATTACATGTAGAAATATTCAGGTAATAAAACACACACACAAAGGAAAGGAATGACACTAATATCTAACCACGATTTAAGAGCACAGATAATGGAAAATTCTCTCTTGCATACACATGGTTAGTGGTCATTTGAATCAGTTTAACTACGGTCATCGCACTGAAGAAAAAAGGCGCACTGACAAGAGTATATGACTGTCTTCCCTAAATACATCACGCTCCCCAAATTAAAGCAGCGACGCTCGTGTACACAGTCGGGAGCTGCGGCTCACTGTGTTTCCTCATGTTTGCATAATGATCGCACAGAAACGGGAAGAGTGCTGCGCCTTTGACTAACGAGGGGCGGGATGAAAGGTGGAAGGAGGGAAGGAGAGAGAGAATGAGATGGGGAAAGGGAAGGAGGTAAGAAAAGTAAGAAGGGTTAGAGATTAAGGAACGAAAGGAAGAATAAAAATATAGAGAGAAGGAAAAAGGGAAGAGAGGAAGGGTGAAGGAAGGAGGGAAGGAAAGCTCTAAGAAAATGACGAGGAAAAGGAGTGGGATGAAAATAAGCTTAATCGTACGAGGAAAGGCAGAGGAAACAAGATCAGGAGATATAAGAGGGGAGAAAGTAAAGGTTAAGAAAGTTAGAAAGGAAATCTTTATGTAGGAGGTGAGGAAAGGGATAAAATAGAGGATGAAGGAAGAAGGAAAGGAAAACTAAATGAACAAAATAAAAAAGGAAGAAAAGATAAGACGGGTGAAAGAAAGGGAAGGAAAGCAAGAGGAACATTATTAGGAAAAGGAAAGTGGGAAGAATGGAGAGATGAGATAATTAACTAGGGATGGAAGATGAGAAGAAAACGTAGATGAAGTAAAGCAGATAATGAAAGGGTAGTACAAAATAATAGAGATAAGTGGGACGAAAGGAAGGAGAGAGGAATAAGAGAATGAGAAAAAGTGGAAAGAAGTGAAGGAAAGAGGAAAAGTGGGAGAGAAAAAGATAGAGGATGATTTTCGAGTGTAAAGAAGAAAAGAGGGAGAGAAACAAAAGAACAAAGAAGGAGGAGGAGGAGGAGAAGTGAACAAGAAAAATACAGAAACAAAAATAAGTGTAGGAAGGAGAGAGACAAGTAAGAGGATGGAAAGAAAAAAAACAAAAAAAGGGAATTTGGGAGGAAGAGAGAACAGTAAATATGAAGAAAATAAAAAAAAATGAGAGGAGGATTCTCTCTCTCTCTCTCTCTGCATTTCCATAAACATTTAATCTTTCCTTGTTCATATTCATATCTTGCCCTCACACCTTCCTTCCTCCCTCCCTCCCTCCCTTCCTTTCCCTCCTTCCCTCCCTCCTTTCCTTCTCCTCTCCTTCCTCCCTTTCCCTCCCTCCGCAACACCGTACATGCAGATCAGCAAGACAAGACAAAGCAACACAAAGCAAAGCAACAACAACCAAAAGAATATATAAGCGAGACACAAGTAAAAGTTTAACACCTCCAAAAAGAGACACAACGAGGAGGAGGATAAATGAGGGCGGGATGCAAACGAAGAGAAGGCCAATAATAATAATAATGATAATAATGATAATAATAATAATAATAATAATAATAATAATAATAATAATAATAATAATAATAATAATAATAATAACTAAAGATAACAATGATGATGATAACCTTTCAAGAATTAATATAAGAGCATGAAAAGCAGAAAACGTGGAAGACAAAGAAGAAGAAGAAGAAGAAGAAGAGAGAGAGAGAGAGAGAGAGAGAGAGAGAGAGAGAGAGAGAGAGAGAGAGAGAGTCATACAGAAGAAAAAGAAAAAAATCCCTTCCAATTAATATTCTTTTCCTTCGCTTCGTCATTCCTGGATGTGATAAATTCTCTCTTCCACGTCTCAGCTGTGATTTATAGGAGAGTGTGGTGAGGACATTGCTCTCTCTCTCTCTCTCTCTCTCTCTCTCTCTCTCTGTCTGTCTGTCTCTCTCTGGGTGGGAAAGGGTGGGGCGAAGGTTGGGTGGAGGGAAGGGAAACGAGAAAGGAAGATAAATTATGTAAAATGAAGGAAAGGCAGGGAAAGGAAAAAAAGAAAAAGGAAAGGAAATAAAGAAAACGAAGAATGGCACTTGATGAGAGAGGAAAAATGTGAAGAAAGGAAAGGAAATGGAAATGGAAAGAGAAAGGGAACTGAAAAAGAAAGGGAACGGATAGAGAAATAGTAACAATAAAGATAATAACGCTGATGATAAAGGAAACGGAAGGGAAGGGAAGGAAAGGAAAGGAAAATAAAGGAAAAGGAAAATAGATAAACATTTGGGAAAGGGAGGGCCAAGAAACAAGAAGGGATGCAAGGTAAAAAAAAAAAACTCGTGAAAAGGGAAGGGAGTAGACGGGGCAGGGTGATGTTTTTAGGCGGGGCTGGGACATCGGGGGGGGGGGGGGGGCGGGGGGGAGTCAGTACGGAGATTGGGGGGCGGGGTGGGGCGGGGTGGACTGGGGAGACGGAAGGCGTAGGATGAAACAAGTTACTTAATTTATCAGTCCGTCTGTGTCTGTCTGTCTGTATCTCTGTCTGTCTGTCCGTCTGTTCCTTTATTTATCTATCTGTATGTCTTTCTTCGTATCTGATTGTCTAGCGACTGTTGGCATAAGGGGGAAGAGGAGGAGAGAGAAAATGCCAAGAGGAGGAGGAAGAGGAAAAGGTGAAGGAAGAGGAGAAAAGGAGATGAAAGGAGATGACGGAAGAGGAGGAGGATAGTAGAGGAAAGGAAACAAGATGGTAGAAGAAGTGGAGGAAAAGAGGAGAGAAAAGGAAATAACAGGAGGAGGAGAAGGAGGAAAAATGAGGAGAGTAAAGATACCATGAGGAAAAGCAGAGAGAGAAAAGAGGAGAGTAAGATGGCGCCACTATAAACACTTGCCCGCGCCATAACGGGCTGAGGGCGACCACCAGCCTCACCAAGAAACCCTACCGGCGCCATAAGCGAAACTTATATAAAAAAAAAGATATAAAAAGAGTAGTAGTAGGAGGAGGAAAGAGAATAGGAAAGGAGGAGGAGGAGGAGGAGGAGGAGGAGGAGGAGAAGAAGGAGGAGGACGAGGGATGAGGAGAAGGCAGAAGTGGGCATCTAGGAGAAGTAAATGAAGAAAAAAATGCAGAGGGAAGGAGATACCGGTAGGAAGATAGAGATAACGAGAGGAGAAGTTAGGCAGAGGTTTTGGGTAGTGTAAATGGTGGTTGTGGTGGTTGTGGTGATGGTGATGATGATGGTGATACTGGTGGTGTTGGGTAAGAGCGCGGGTCTCAGCAAGGGCGTGTCTAGTACTGGAGGAGGTGAGGGAAGTGAAGCGGTGAGTCTGTAGGGCGTTCCTCTGCTTACTTACCATCTCTCCTCTCCTTTCCTGCCTCCCTACATCATTATCTCCCTCCCTTCCTTCCTTACCTCCGCCTGAGAGAGAGAGAGAGAGAGAGAGAGAGAGAGAGAGAGAGAGAGAGAGAGAGAGAACTAAATCACTTTCGAAACTGCTGACCGATACAAACAAACGCAATCCTTCATGGGAACAGTCGAACACCAAGACCCATTAACAGGAGGAGGAGGAGGAGGAGGAGGAGGAGGAAGAGGAAGAGGAGGAGGAGGAACACACAAAGAAACACAAAGGAAGAACAAACAACAGCAGACCTGATGGTCCTTACGAGGCTGTTTGTGACAAGCTACACTAACTATCTAATCAAAGGTGGAAGATGAAGGACAGCAAAGGCGAAGGCTCCTCCCCACCCCCATCCCTCCAGCCAAAGCTGGCAGGAAAGGAAAAAGAACTATGCAGCATGGAAAAACTGCATGGAATTTATGTAGGAAAGAGGAAAGAACTACCATTACTGCTACCACTAGCCGGGCGATAAAAGCGGACAAGGACACCAGTATCCGAAAGAACTTAACGTTATTACGACAATGAGTAATATCTTAGTTGCTGGTTGGATTCAAAATACTTGTCTAATCTATTCTTGATGGCCGTAACTGTTGTACTATCAACGACATCACAGGGTAGAGAGTTCCAAACGTTAACAACTCGATTGAAGAAGAAGTGTTTAGCTTCGTGCGACGAGAATCTTTTACCACTTATCTTTAAATTGTGATTTCTTCTTGTTCTATTTGATCGATCAATTGTAAAGTAATCTTCCGCATTAATATCACTGAATTCTTTAAACATTTTAACCACTTCTATTAGATCGCCTCGGATTCTTCGTTTTGATAGGCTGAATATATTTACTTCTTTAAGTCTTTGTTCATATGATAAATTTCTCAACCTAGGAATCATCTTTGTTACTCTTCTTTGAACCCGTTCCAGCTTTTCCATGTCTTTTCTGTAATAGGGAGACCAAAACTGTACACAGTACTCTAGATGGGGTCGAACCAACGAATTATACAGTTTTAATATTGCTTTTTCCGATTTATTATTAAAGACTCGTCCGATGAAGCCAACCAATTTGTTTGCAGTTTTAATTACCTCTGAACAATGCTGACCGGGCTTTAAATCGCTTGACATAGTGATTCCAAGATCCTTTTCTTTACTTACTGCAGAAAGTTGTTGGCCATTCATTACGTACCGAACGCGATTGTTATTTTTTTCCGATGTGCAACACTTTACATTTGTCAACGTTAAATTTCATTTGCCATTGATTGGCCCAACGTGCAAGTCGATCTAGATCTGAAAGGAGGAGGAGGAGGAGGAAGAGGAGGAGAGGGGAGAGACGAGGAAGAAGAAGAAGAAGAAGAAGAAGAAGAAGATGATGATGATGATGATGGTGACAATGATTTAAGTGGAACAATATAAAAGAAGACGGAGAATAAGACGAGGAAGAGAAGAAGAAGAACAACAACAAGAATAAGAACAAAAAGAATAGCAACAAGAACAAGAAGGGCAGATAAAAAAGAAAAGGAAAAGAACGAGAAAAAGGAAAAGAAGACAAAGACGAAAAATAAGAGCAAAAAATATCAATAACAAATAACAAGAGGAGGCATAATAAAACATCAACAAAAGGAAGCAGAACAAACACAACAAAAGGAGTATGAAGGCGAAGGAGGAGAAGGAGGAGGAGGAGGAGGAAGGGGGGAAAAGGAGGAGGAAGGAGCGCCACGCCCCTCCCTCGGTTGGCCGCGCGGGAGCACCTGGGTAATTAATCACGTCATACACAGGTGAACGCGATGCCCAGATTGCGTCACCGCCACTTATTGTCTGGCCGGCTGAGGGGCGGTGCTTGAGGGTGGGGGGGGCAGGTAGGAATTGGTGTGCCTCCTTCTCTCCTTTCTTCCATCTGTCCCTTTCTCTTTTTCCTTCTATTTGCTTTCAGTTTATGTGTTCCTTCTCTCTTACCTTTATTCCATTTTAGTTTGTCTTCCTTCTTTCAAATGTCCCTGTCTCTTCTATTTAGTCCCTTTCAGTTTATGTTCCTTCTCTCTCTCTCTCTCTCTCTCTCAGTAGTGTGTGTGTGTGTGTGTGTGTGTGTGTGTGCGTGTGTGTGTTTGTGTGTTTGTGTGTGTGTGTGTGTGTGCGTGTGTGTGTGTGTGTGTGTGTGTGTGTGTGTGTGTGTGTGTGTGTGTGTTTACTATCTTTGTTTAGCTTATCTCTCCCTTTCTCCTTCCCTCCCCTCGGCCTCTGCCCCTCCCTTCCGTTTGTTTTCTCCCTCTCTCTTATCTGCCTCCTTTCCGAGCTTCTCCCTCCCTCCTTCCATCCCTCCCTCCGGGCTAACCTTCTTCCTCTTCCCTCCTATCTTCCGTTCTTTTTTTTCTCTCTTCACCATATCTCCCTTCCTCAAGCATTTCCATCTGTGCCTTTTGTGTTCTCTCTCTCTCTCTCTCTCGTGTCACCGCTGGAATTCATTATAGAAGAGCAAAGAATAATTTTAATAAGCATACTAAGGAATAATTTTAAGCAGCCCACGCGAATTGTAAGTAAAGTTTTGGGCTTATCTCGCTAACAGGTGGTCGTACATTTCCATTTCTCCACACCTGAGGGACGCCGGCCAGGTAGTAATTAGCGTGATTAATTTCCACGTGTTGAATGTGTCTGATCTAAAATTCCACATTCCACGCATTCATCTGCTACATCTTCCGCCCCTTCCTTCTTTTGTTCGCTCCTTGTTCGTTCCTTGGAGCGTTCTCTCTCTCTCTCGATAATTATAGGAGAAGAGGACAAAGCATGACGACAGAGCTTTAAAGCCTCACGATTCGGAGATAAGAATTATTTTTATTTTACCAATGACTTAGTTTGCTTCGGCTTTTCCTTTTCCTCCTCTTTCTCCTCGGTTTCCTCCTCCTCCTCCTCCTCCTTTTTTTCCTTATTATTATTCTTTTTCCTATTACTGTTATCATTATTATTTTTATGAAAATTACTTTAATTTTCATCACCTTTATTAACATTTTGATATTTATTACTGTTATTATTATTTTAATTATTCAGATTATTATTATTAGTCATTATGACTATTGTTATTAGCATTGCTGCTAATAGTACAAACATTATTGGTACTATTATTAAAAAAATTATTGCAATTACTTTTTTTTCAACATTCCTACCATCAGTGTCATCATCAAAATCTTCACAATAAATATGAGGCAACACAATATTTTTCATGAGCACGAATGCTACTAAATGCAATTCGTCGCAGCGACCTCCGCCAGCACCACCACCTAGCAAGTGCGTAGTTGTTTTGTCGTCAATATTCTAAGGGACGAGAAGGCGTTGTTTGAAAGAAGAAAAAAAAATTGTTAAAGAGTCTTATGTTAATGGCCACGGAGATAATGAGGACTAAGGTGTCATGTGGCTCCCGATGGACGCGCCACCTTCAATATAATGGTTCCGTAGGCCCTTTTCTGAACATTCTGTTTGAGCCTGTTTTATGTGGATGACGGTGAGGAAGGGGGACCAAGCACGGGAGGCTTGGAGAGGATGAAGATTTTGTAGGTGTGTTTTATCTAACAGAAGGAATATCCAGCCTCTCGAAGAAGTAAAGGCAATATGTGGCGCTCTTGAACACCGCAGGGACGTGGGCCCTGCAGATGAGGTCCTTGGTAATTCGTTTTTGACTGGAGGGTGTCGGGGCAGAGGACAATGGTAGAGATGTGGTGTAGTGCGCCCCTACCCCCCCAAAAAAACGTTGTCGAGTATCACTATGGTCTTCTTCTTCTTCTTCTTCTTCTTCTTCTTCTTCTGTTCCTCCTCCTCCTCCTCCTCCTCCACTACCACTTGCTGCTTTACATAATCCTCTCCATAAATCATCTCACCATTTCTTACTTTTTCCTTTCTTTTTTGTGTGGCTTCTCCCTTATCATCATCGTCATCATCACCAAGACCACACCCGCATATTTTTTTACTTCCTTTCACCAAAGGGAAGAAAAAAAAGCATACCAAAGGAAATAGTGAATATAACGAGAGAAGAAGAATGGAACCAAGGAAAAGAAAAAGAGGACGAAAAAAGAAGAGAAAATATGTAAATAAAGAGATCATAATACACAAATCCTCACCATTATCGCTGTCATATTCACCATCCCACTCACCACCAACAACTATATCACCACAACCACCACCACCATAACCACCGCCATCACCACCACGACCATCACCACCAAACCCACCATCACCACCACCATAATCATCACCATCACCACTACCACGTCAACACCTCCTAAAGTGGAAGGTTTGTTGGCGTTCGCTTTATGAGAAAAGAAAGTCTGGTTTGAAGTGTGTGTGTGTGTGTGTGTGTGTGTGTGTGAGAGAGAGAGAGAGAGAGAGAGAGAGAGAGAGAGAGAGAGAGAGAGAGAGAGAGAGAGAGAGAGAGAGAGAGAGAGAGAGAGGCGGGGCACGAACTGGGAAACAACACGCAAATTTCCATGTAAGGCAAAAACAGCCGCATGATTTCATTGTCGTTGTTGCTGTTACTGGTGGAGGTGGTGGTGATGGTGGTTATGGTGGTGTGGTGTGGTGTGGTGGTGGTGGTTGTAACGGCACTATCTCATGAAAAAGGTTGGAATCTCTCTCTCTCTCTCTCTCTCTCTCTCTCTCTCTCTCTCTCTCTCTCTCTCTCATAAATTAACGCCCTTTCTTTTTCTCTCCTACAAAACCCGGAATTATAGCAGCAACAGCCCTCCTCCTCCTCCTCCTCCTCCTCCTCCACCCGTTGCGGCGCCCAGTCCCAGCGGTACGCATGAATATTTAATAGAGACGTTGAGTGAGCCGCGGCGGTGTTTAGGAAAGAGGAAAGTTATGTGCCTTACCACTCTCTCTCTCTCTCTCTCTCTCACACACACACACACACACACACACACGTCAGTCTCCCAGTCTTCCATTTCCTTTCCTTTCCTTTCTCAACCTTTCTCTGTTTGCTCTTTATTTTTTGTGACTTTATGTTTAATTAGTAAGTATTTATCTTTGTGTGTGCGCGCGTGTGTGTGTGTGTGTGTGTGTGTGTGTGTGTGTGTGTGTGTGTTTTGTTTACCATCGTGTCGTCTTATATTTACGTTGCTTATTCTATTTTCGTTATTCTTGCTTTGCTTACATTTTCTTTGGGTTACTTTTTTTCATTTCTTATTAAATCTTACGTTAATACTCTGTTCCACATACTGAGTTTAGATATTGTGTACATTTTTACAAAAATTAATAATTCTATGGAACTTTAAACACTTGCATGAATAAACAATAAAGTAAAAATGGGTTGTTCTCTTGCTTTTCTTGAACTCTTCTTTTTTCATCATCATCATCAGCATTTTCTGCCTCCTCTCCTAAATCTTCATCCATGTTTCTTCACCATTCCTTCTATTTTACCATCATTTCCTTTCTTTCTTATCACTTCTTTTGCCTGTCTTTATCCTCTTTCTATATCTTCCTCTTCTCACTGTTCCGCCTTATCTTTCCTATTTCCTTCCCTTTTCTTAACTATCTTTTCATCTACCTCTCTTCCACCATCCGCATCTAATATTTCTCTTACCTGCACCTTTCTACTTCACCCGTATCCGTTACACCTTCTCCTCCTCCTCCTCCTCCGGAAGAAAACTCGCTCACTCAAGACACAAAGGGAGTTCCGAACAGCCTTCCATTCCCTTCCTTCCCCTCACCCTCCTCCACCTTCCTTCCTCCCGCCCCCAACGCTATCACCGCCACCACCACCGCCACCACCAGGTCTCACCCGCGCAATCTCTTCATCACCATCACTCACCACACCCACCAACAGCCCCCCTAATCCTCGCCTGGTCCACCCCCCCCTCCCCTCTTCCCTATCACCTTTCCCCTTCCCTTTCCACCCACAAACTTCCACTTTCTTCGCCTTCTCCTTTTCCAGTCCTTCCTCCCCCGCCACTTAGCCTACTTGACTTTACAAGGGAAAGGGAGATGGCGAGGGAGGGGATGAGGGCGAAGGAAATGGGAGGAAAGGAAAGGAGAGGGGGTGGTAAAAGGAAAAACAGTGACAGTAAAAGGGATGAAGAGAAGGGAGGAGAAAGAAAGGAGGAAGAGAGGTAAAAGAAGAGGGAAAAGGGAAGAGAAGGAGAGGAAATAGAAGAGAGAGAGGGAGAGAGAAAAGGGACAAGAGGGAGGAAGCAGGACTGGGAAAGGGAGAGAGAAAAGAGAGATAGGGTGGGTGAGTGAGAGGGAAAGTGAGAGAAAGGGGTAAAAGAAGGGGGAATAGGAAAGGTTAGGAAAGGAAATGGAAGAGAGAGAATGATAAAGAGAAATGAGATGCAGGAAGCAGAACTAGAAAAGGAGGGATAGGGTGGGTTGGTAAGAGAAAGGGAGAGGAAGGAGGGATAGGGTGCGTAGGTGAGGGGAAGGGAGAGGAGGATGACGCAAGGGAGAGACGAAGACGTATGGGGAGAGCACGACAGGGAGATAAATATGTAACAGAACCCTCCCTTAAGCTGTCAGGTGTGTCTGGAGGGGCTGGGGGCTGTTACACCTGTCCATTAGGGTGCTGAGGTGGGGAGGGAAGGGAGGGAGTAGGTAGGGAGAGGGAGGCAATGGAGAAAAGGGAAGGAGGCAGAGGAAAGAAGATGACAGTAATAAACAGAGAAGAAAATAGAGACAGACAGATAAATGACACACACATACAAAGCAACATATACACACAGAGATACAGAAAGACAGAGACAGACAGAAAGACAGGTCAACAGAAAGATACACAGATTGAATGACAGGCTGACAAAAAGACGGACAGGCAAACAGACACAAGGTTCACGTGGCGCCGCTGTATGGGCGCCACGAGGCCGCCAACACGAGGTCAAGATAATCACAAGAACGATGGGCGTGGCGGCGGCGGCGGGTGGGGGGACAAGGGTGAAGGGTGAAGGGACAAGGGCACGATAAGGGAAGTAAACACCACGTGAATGAGGCCGTGAGGTAATGCGTCTTCAGGAGCTGTGTTGAGAATGGTGATCACAGCAGTAGTGGAAGGTGATGCTGATGGTTGTAGTAGTAGTAATAGTGGTAGTAGTAGTAGTAGTAGTAGCAGTAGTAGTAGTAGTAGTAGTAGTGCTGGTGGTGGTGGTGGCGGCATCAGCAGCAGGAGCAGTAATAACATTAAAAGGAAGGAAATAATACAGAGAAAAAGAAAAGCGAAAACAAGAAAAAAGAAGATGGAAAAGAAGAGGGGAAGAGGAAGGGGAGGAGAAGGAGGAATACCAACAACAGTAACATAAAAATTCTAACACCGACAACAGCATTACCAAAACAACAAAAAACATTGGAACTTTTCATCATCACAAACACAGCCGCCAAAATAACTTTCATGATAATAACGCAACAAAAACGAATCGGACGAGAATCAGATTTGAGATAAGGCACATTTTTTTTTTTCATTCTTTCCAGTGAGAGAGAAAGTAGTAATTATACACCATCCGGCGGCGATTATTAAACTTTAGGAACACTTAGGAAGACAATTATAAAAGTTGGTGGACTGAAAAGAGGTGTTGAAATATTTAGGATTATTAATTACAGATAAAATAAAAAAGGTATTTAGTTCAATAATGATGATGACAAATATAATAATAATGATAATACTAATACTAATACTAATAATATAATAATAATAATAACGGTTATCTATCAGCCTTCTAGTTCCTAATATAACCTAATTCATTTGATTCAGAGAGAGAGAGAGAGAGAGAGAGAGAGAGAGAGAGAGAGAGAGAGAGAGAGAGAGAGAGAGAGAGAGAGAGAGAGAGAGAGAGAGAGAGAGAGAGAGAGAGAGAGAGAGAGAGAGAGAGAGAGAGAGAGAGAGATCGGAAAAAGAGATGAGGAAAGAAGGAAAGAGGAAGAAGCGGAGGGATGGATGAGAAAAGTGGATGGTCGAGGGATCATTGAAAAAAAAAATGGAGTCAGAAAAAAATGACAAGAAAGCGACGAAGAAGGAAGGACAGGTATAAGGAATAGTGGAGGCAGAAAACAGTTGGAATGAATGAAAGAGGGAGGAAGAAAAAGAGGTGGAGGGAATGAATGAATGTACGAATGAATGAATGAATGAGGAGTAGTACGAATGGAGAAAGGAATAACGAAGGGAAGGATTAGGAAAGAAGGAAAGAAAAAAAAAACAAGGGAAGGAAATATGGACTTAGCAATCACCTCCATCTGCCCCTGACCTGGAGGAGGAGGAGGAGGAGGAGGAGGAGGGGGTCACTTCTAGCTTAGGGCCAACACGAGGATGGGGGGAGGGGGAAGAGGGTCAAGTCTTTCTCATGGGAGGAGGATTCTGTCTCTCTCGTCCTTTATCCTCCCTTTTTTTCTTCTATGATTTTCCTACCATTTCCCTTCCTTATTTTATTTTTCCTTTGTTTCCTATTCTTTTCTTCCTATTTCTCCTATTCCTCCTTTTACCTATTTCCTTTCTTCCCTGTTACATGACCTCACGCTTTCCTCTTCTTCTCTCTTATCTTTCTTCCCCTCACATTTTCTTTCATATTTTTTCTTACTCCTCTCTTTTCTTTTGCCTATCTTTCTCTATCCCTTCTTTCGATCTCTCCCCTCCTATTTTCAACCTCATTATTACCCTCCTCACACCCTCTGCAGCTCCTTCCTTCCCTTCTTCTTTTCTTACCTACCTTCCTCCCTCCTTCTCCCTCCTCTCCCTTCTTCTTGGAAATGACTCCTAATACCCGAACAGAGGGATGAAGGAGTTTTGGATAATAACGGAGCGGCTTCTTCTTCTATTTTCTTGTCTTTTCCTCTTCTTTTTCCTCGTATTTTTTTGCCATAGCTTGAATGCAGTGAAAGTACGCCTCCGTGTGTGTGTGTGTGTGTGTGTGTGTGTACTGAGGGAAAGCGATGGTGGCCCTGGTTGCATTGTGGTGGAGTTGAAGGTGGTTGGGGGGTGGAGGAAGAGACGGTTGAGGAAAGGGTGGTGGTGGTGGTGGTCGTGGCGGTGGTGGTGGTGGTGGTGGTGGTGGTCGTGGCGGCGGTGGTGGTGGTGGCGAAGGCAAGACAACCGGATTCCTTGGTCAGAAAAACTGGAGTACAGGCCAAGCAGGGGTCACCAGTACTACCCCCTACCCCCCACCCACCCCCCGCTGCCCCCATGCCGTTGACCATCCCCCCCGTCCCCCCTTCTCCCCTCCCACACCATTCCCTTGACTATCTCCTTTCCCTTTCCCCCTCCTCCTTTTCTTACCCTCCCTCCCTTTACCTACTCGCATCTCCTCTCCCTTTCCTGCATTTCTTCCTATCTCCCTTACTTATCTTCCTCGTTCCTTTCCTTCCTTCCTTCATCTGTCTCCTTTCTCTTTTTTGTCTACACTTTTCCTCTTTTCTCCCCTTCCTTCCTTACCTACTCTTCTCCCCCGTCTTTCCTCCTCTCCCTGTCTCCCTTTCATAATTTACTCCCTCCTTTGCTTACCTTCTTTTCTCCCTTCATCTTCTTACCAACCCCTCTCCTTTATCTTCCTCCTACCTTACCCCTCTCCCTCTCTCTCTCTCCCTCCCTCCCTATCTCGCCTTACCCATCTTTTTGTCTCAGTTACCTACCTTCCTCCTCCGTCTTCCTTACCTACCTGCCTTCTCCCTTACCTGCCTTGACCTCCCTCCCTCATCTGTATCTTTTCCTCCCTTCGGCTGCCATCTTTCTCCTGTCACTTGTCTTACCCTCCTTTGCTTTGCTTCTCTTACCTACGTCTCTCTCTTCTTCCCTTTCTCTCCTTCTCAAGTTTTCTCTTATTTACTTGCCTACGTTCCTTGGTTTATCTTTCTTTGCTTTCTCCCTTACCTTGCTCCCTTTCTCCCTGACGTGTCTTGGCTTCCACTATTTGCCCGCTCTTCATTCCTTACCTGCCCCAACTTTCATCTATTCATCTTTCTCATCTTCTCATCTCTCTCGTTTCTCATCTTCCTTCTCTCCGTATCTCCACTCCCTTGCTTATCTTCTTTCTTGAATTCCCTCAGTCACCTTTTTTTTCTCTGCTCAACTTTATTTTCCGTCTACATCCCACATCTCTCTCGTTTCTCATATTTCTCATCTTCTTTCTCTCCGTATCTCCACTCCCTTTCTTCCCTTTTTATCTTCTTTCTTGAATTTCCTCAGTCACCTTTTTTTCTCTGCTCAACGTTATTTTCTGTCTGTCTTTTCATCTACCTGCCCCTTTTCCTTCCTTCCCTCTGTTTACCTCTACCTTCTTTTTTTCCCCTCCCTTCCCTGCCTCATATCCCTTTTCCTTCTTTTCTTTATCTCTCCCCCCTTCCTCATATCCGTATTTACATTCTTCCTTCTTTCCCTCTCTTATAATACCTTCCTTCCTTGCGTACCTCATTTTACCTCCCTTCCCTGCTTCACATCCCTGAGCTATCTTTCTCTACTCTTTCTGACCTTTCTTACTTTCCATAATTCCGTATTCGCATTCTTTCTTCTTTCCCTCTTTTATGTTACCTTGCTTCCATGCGCACCTTCTTCCTTTCCTCCGTTTTTTTCCTGACATCTTTTAGCTACTTCTCTTTCTTCTCCCCATCTCTATTACATTTCTACTTTCCGGGTCTTGGTTTTCAGTCTATCCCCCTCACCCTACCTTGGCCCCATCCTTACCTTCCTCCTTCACTCCCTTCCTCCACCTGAACTCTAATTTAGTCACCTGCTCGCCCCTCCCTCTCCCTGTTCTCGGTGGAGGTGCGTGGAGGCGACGGGTGGGTAGCCAGTGGATTCGAAATGACGTGTTGTGAAGGCGGTGCTCCTGACACGAAAGTAAGAGGGAAAGAGTCTGAGTCTTCCTGGGGCGAGACGGGGAAGTGAGAAGACCAGGAAGAGGGTCTGAAAGGTTGAAAAGGGAGAGAAGTCTGTCTAAGTCTTTTCGTGGTGAGACGAGGTTAAGAGTAGGCCAGGAATAGAGGCTGAAGGATTGAAGACGGAGAAGAGTTTGGTCTTGGTATTTCTATGGCGTGACGAGATGAGAGCAGACCAGGAAGAGAGGCTGAAGAGTTGAAGAGGGAGAAGAGTCCGGTCTAAAAGTCTCTGTGGTTTGATGAGATGAGAGCAGACCAGGAAGAGAGACTGAAGAGTTGAAGAGGGAGAAGAGTCCGGTCTAAAAGTCTCTGTGGTTTGATGAGATGAGAGAAGACCAGGAAGAGAGACTGAAGAGTTCAAGAGGGAGAAGAGTCCGGTCTAAAAGTCTCTGTGGTTTGACGAGATGAGAACAGACCAGGAAGAGAGACTGAAGGATCGAGGAGTCGTTAGAAGTAAATTAATTTCTGGGGCTGAGGACCTACTGAATAATAAGTCCAACGTACAAGTGGTCAATTATGTAAGGGGCTGTTGAGTAGGGAAATAAAGCTCCTGCGCTGGAGAAATAAGAAGTAACTTAGCAAAAGGGGCGTGGGACTAGTAAACAGAGGGACTGGCTGAGGGGCTGCGAGACAACTAACACTAAGGCTGTGTAACTATAGAGAGCAGAGGGACTGGAAGATGTGCTAAGGGGAAGAGGGTCTGAGAGGCATTTAACTCGTAGGCTGTGGGGCTAGTGTGAAGAGGGCTTGGCTGAGGGGATGCAGGACTGATGAGAGGGTTCACTAATGGGCTGGCGGGCAGTGGTGCTGAGGGCAAGAGAACTATCCCCGTAATGGAGCTGGTGTGTGACGGGCAAGGGAAGAACACTCGGGGCTCGCGGGCTAATGGACTAACGGACAGGAGGACTGGTGGGCACGCGGCCTGGCGAGAGGGGTGGGGTGGGTAGGTGAGGAGCGGGGATGCTTGAGGATGTACTGTGGAAGAGGAAGAGGAATAGAGAGAGGTGGGGATGGCTGGGGGTGCAATAAGAGGGTTGGAAGAGACGGGAGCCAGCTGGGGAAAAGATGGGGATATGACAAAAAAGGAAGAGGAGGGAGAGAAAAGGGAAGAAGAGAGGTAGGGATTTGATGTGCAAGAGTAGGAAGAAAAGGATAACGGGTGGGGATGTCTGGGAATGTAAGATGCAATGAGGAAGAGAAGAGCAGAAGGGAGGAGGGGAAGAGTGGGGGAGGCTGCATGGGGCTGGGGTACACTGAGGCAGACTGAGGAAGGAAAGAATAGGGTAGGGAATGCAACAAGCAAGAAGGAAAGAGAAAAAATACGAGAACAGGGGTGAGGATGGTTGCGGAATATGACGTGTGTGTTAAGGCAGGCTGGGGAAGGCTTAAGCAAGGCAGGGCAGGGCAGGGCAAAGGGGGGATGCAAGGGTGAGGGGGATGGGGTTGCAGGCTCAAGATTTATATAGTACACAGTGAGGGGAGAAGGAGAGGAGGAGGAGGGGAGCAACGGTTGGGGATGTGACAAAAAGGGGAAGGGAGAGCACTATAGCAAGATAAGGAAGGCTAGCAGAGAATGGGGGAGGCTTCAGACGCTAAAGAAGAGTGAGGTAGACTGGAGAAGACTGCGAAAGGATGGGGCAGGATGGGGTAGCTGGTGAAAGATAAAGAAGGATGAGGTAGGTTGGAACAGGATGAGGAAGGTTAGGATGGCTAAGTATGGCAGCGAGGGATGGGCTAAGGAGAGTTAAGGAGGGCTGGGGCAAGATGGGAGAGGCTATGGAGGGCTAAAGAATGATGAGGCTGGAGAAGACTGATGAAGGGTGATGAAGGCTGAGAAAGTCTAGGGAATGCTAGTGACAGGATGAGAAAGGCTGTAATAGGATAAAAAAAGGATGGAAATGGATGGAAAAGGTTCAGGCATGATGACGGGGAAGGCTGGAGAGGGCAGGGGAAGGCTTGGCATATGGCAGGGGAAGGGCAGGGCAGGGAAGGCAAGGGGAGGGGTGAAGGCATACAGAGGCGAGACTAATTACTGTTCTCGCCCCTTTCCTGAGCCGTGTTTACCCAGGCAGCTCATCCCCCCCCCCCTCCCCCCCTGCCACCTCCAAGCCTGACCTCGACCAAGCACGTCCAGGACTGAGCAAGGTATGTTTGTGTGTGTGTGTGTGTGTGTGTGTGTGTGTGTGTGTGTGTGTGTGTGTGTGTAAAAGAGAAAAAGAAAAAGAGAAAGAAAGAAATACTGAAACAAATACAAAAACAACAAAAAAGAAAAGAAGAGGAAATAATAGAAATAAAAGAAGCAGAAAATAACTCAAACAAACAAACACACACACACACAGAGAGAGAGAGAGAGAGAGAGAGAGAGAGAGAGAGAGAGAGAGAGAGAGAGAGAGAGAGAGAGAGAGAGAGAGAGAGAGAGAGAGAGAGAGAGAGAGAGAGAGAAAAAAAGGCGGGGAGGGTCGGGAAGATACTGAAACATAAACGGCGTAATAGTGAGTCTGCCAATCAACTCGAGGAAGGTAAAAAAAAAAGTGAAAGGAGATGACGGCGGCAACACAACAAGGAAAACAAAAATAGGATGACGGATGGAAACAGAAAGTCACAACATCAACAAAAAAAGGAGAAATGGAAAAATATGACTCAAGAAAGGAAACATAAGCTTATACATTGTACAAAAGAAGACGGAGAGAATTTGCAAGTCAATAGGTTAAGAAACCGAGACAGGGAGGAAAAAAAGTGGTCAAGAACACCTAAACACCAGAGAAAAAAGACAAACAAAAACAAATCTGGAGTAATAGTAACTGATAATTGTGAAAGAGAAAGTTAAGAAAGAAAATAGCAAAAGACAGAGAGCGATACACTTAGGAGACTAGTAATATGAATTGAATCCACACAGAAAATAATAAATAATAGCAACAAATCTAATATTCAATAAGGAAAATACTTAAGATCTAACCAAGAAATTTCGGAGTAGCTGATTCCATAAAAACAAAAATAAAAACATTAATTAACTGAAAAAGGAAAAAAGAAACAAAGCAACCTCGGGTATCAAAAAAAAAAAAAAACGTATTAGAGTTTTAAAGAGAACGAACGAAAACAAACTTAAGGACTAAAACACAAATAAAGAAAATAATCAATGAAGATGAAAACAACGAAAACTCAAATAAAAGAAATACCAGAGAAGTGGGGAAGAAGAAAACTTGGACTAAAAATTGAAAGAAGGGCGAACGAAAGCGAAAATGAAAAAAAAAAGTATATTTGCAACCGCAGAAAGATTCAACAGAAAAGAGCAAAAGGCGAAGAAAACGACGAGACGGGGACGCGCTGGAAAATCGAACCTGCCGGGGCGAGGAACATAAATCTGTGTCGACCTGTCTTTGGTTTACCTGTGGTGGTGGTGGTGGTGATGGTGGTGGTGGTGGTAATGATGGTGATGGTGGTGGTGGTGGGGTGGTGGTGGTGGTGGTGATGGTGGTAATGATGGTGGTGGGGTGGTGGTGGTGGTGGTGATGGTGGTGATTGTGGTATGCTTAATGTGTGTGTGTGTGTGTGTGTGTGTGTGAGTTTATCCTACATGCACACACAATAAATACGTTAATTACTAAAAAAGACGAGTGATAGTGACGTTACAGATTCACGAGACCGCACAAGATCACTTCACTCTCCGTCGTCCTGTTTTTCTTCTCATTTTTCTCATCACTTATTTTCACTATTTCATCCCTTTCCTTCCTTCAATGTCACATGACCAAGGTTGGAAAGAAGGTAAGGCGGTGAGATGACAAGGGTTTTCTCCGTCCCTCCCTCCCTCTCATCCTCCCCCTTCCCTCCTGTAGACAGAACACACACACACACACACACACACACACACACACACACACACACACACACACACACACACACAAACCTTGCCTCAACCAACAACGGAAAAATGGTCCGTTTCCTGAAAATACAAGAAAAGGGAAGTGTGCATTGTAGAGGTCAAATGGAGGTCGAAAAAGAAGCCGCATGGAGGTCACTTACCCTTAGAGGAGGTCAGCGTGAAGAGTAGCGTCGTCCCTTGACCTTTTGATCTCCCTTCGGTGCTGATCTGCGGGAGGAGGAAGCATGTGAGAAAGAAGCGCCGTTGCATAGTCTTTGCCGAACGTGACCTCACCTGTCTACCCGCCCACCTTCCCGCCCATCCTTCCACCTGTCCACTCTTCTATACGCCGATAATACAGTCTATCCTCCTGCCAATCCATCAACCTTTCCATGCACCTATTTAACCTAAAACCGCTTCTTCTACCCATCTTCCTGCCTATCCACCCACTCGTCCACTTGCCTATCCTAAAGCAATCCTACGGCCCATCTTTTTGCCTACCCAGTACCCACCCACCCTTCCACCTGCCTATCATCAAACCGACTCTACTCTCCATTTTACTGCCCAGCTACCCACTCATCCACCAGTACACTCTTCCACACGTCTACCCACTCTGAAACACTCTATCTCCCTGCTCATTCACCAACCCATCCACCTGTCTACTTTTCCACCCACCTAACCACCCAAAAAAACGATCCTACTGTCCATCCTCCTGCCCACCCACTAACCCGCCTACCCATCAATCACTCCACCCTCCCATACAACCACCTATCCACTGGTCCACCCTCGCGTTACACTAATCATTCAGCCCTCCATTCATCCACCTGCCTGCCCACCTACCCAACACACTGCCCACCTCATTCATCAACTCACCTTACCCAGCAACCTGACTACCTATTCACTCGTTCATCTTCCCAGTCACCCACCAGCCTTCCTACCCCCTCATCCACCCAGCCGATCGTCCACCTACACACACACCCACCCACACCTCCGCTGGCCTGTCCATCCACTCCCTGAAATGGTAAATATACTGAAGGTTGGGACGGAGACTACCCCTCCATCCCCCCTATCCCTCCGCCCCTTTTCCCTCTCCTTCGTGCCCTTTGTTTCACGTCACATTACTGTTCTCCTTTGCCCACCAACGAGCAACACCTGTACTTGAGACCACATTTTGTTGTTTACGCTCTTTGTTCTATTCCCTGTGTACACTATAAGGTTTTGTACAGTAAAGAAGAAAGATCAACGGTATAAGACAAAAAAAAATATCCAGCGAAAATTCTGTTCTTGTGAAGGAAAAAGATGTCAAATAAGATTATTCAGTTTAATTTCACGTGTCTTAGCGGGGCGCCCTTCCCGACAACCTTGCATGCCAGTATTATTTGTCTAGAGATATTATTGTTGTTTGTGTGTGAAGAAAACATCAACCACAAAATCAACAACAAATAGCTACCATATTACTAACTTCGCAAACGATAGCCACGAGAAAAAGTCACAAGGATCACGAAAATATATAGGAAAAAAACATGTCGTGGTTTGTTTATTGTTATATGCGCCATAAACACACACACACACACACACACACACACACACACACACACACACACACACACACACACACACACACACACACACACACACACACACACACACACACACACACACACACGACTTTCCGACCACACACAGCTGGAGGAAAAATCTACATAAATGTTGAAGTGATAGTCAGAGTAAGTTGTTTTAGTGGACAAGGTAGGCAGGAATGTGTGTGTGCGGGGGGGAGGGGAAAGTTTGTGTGGGTGTGGGTGGATGTGAGAGGTTTGGATGTGTGTGTGTGTGTGTGTGTGTGTGTGTGTGTGTGTAATTCACCACGGCCTGATCACAAGTTGGCCTCGCTTTCGCCAGCAGGTACCCTCCCAACTTGAGCAAGTGCTCATTATCGTCGATCTCTGGGTACTGCCAGGACCTCACACACCACATCCCCCTTGCTCAAGGGGGGACAGTAACCACTACTAGTCAACGGAAAGAATCCGGCCTGAGCGGGGCTCGAACCGCCCCCTGTTTGGCAGTGAAGCCTTGCAGCGCGGTGCTCTAACCGATTGATCTACCGGAGCGGTGTGTATGTGTGTGTGTGTGTGTGTGTGTGTGTGTGTGTGTGTGTGTGTGTGTGTGTGTGTGTGTGTGTGTGTGAGTTTGTGTGTACTAACGCAAAGGATTAATAAATAGATACTCGTACACAAACAAATAGGTCGACAGTCAAAGAGCTGGATAGACACACATAAAGATGAATAAACAGATAGATAGATACATGGATGAATTAAGACACGCAAATAGACCGATTACCAGATCAACCGACAAAACAATTAAGAAACATGCGTACAAAGGAGTAATGTATTTGGTCATTGAATACCATCATACACTAAACTTCTCTTAATGTTGGACTCCTTATCTCTCTCCCTGTTCTTCCCTTCCCTTTCTTTTTCTCAAGTTCCCATCAAGCCTACCCCGTTAACCCATCACTCCTCTTATGCATCAAATCCACTTATCCACGGTCACCAATTCCCCTACTCCAATACCTATATCTGTTTACCGATAGTCACTCAACCTGTTACCTCATTATCTCCAGCCTTTCCGTAGACATGGGTTTGATTCCTTTCCCCATTACTCGTACCCTCATAATTCTTTCCGCAGCTTCCCATCCCTTCCCTTAGCACCTCCACCCCTTCCCCACACAGCCCCATTCCCTCCCCCAGTATCTTAATTCCTTACTATAGTCTCGCATTTCTTTCCCCACCCTTCCAGTCGTCCTAAAACACCCCCTCCCGTCCCTGTTCCCCTCTCCCACCCCCGCTGAAATACGTGACTGGTTAACTACGAGATCCTCATCACAGCTTCTTTATCGAACAGACCAAAGGTTCTAATCAGTCACGGCTGAGACTCCCTGACAAAGGATCACTCACGCCCTCCCCCCCTTCACCTCATGTCTAGCCAATCATCCCTCCATTCACCCTTCTTACCTCTCGCCCCACCTCCCCAACAACCCTACCGTCCTTCCCTCTATCTGGTTATCATATAAGTAAAAGAAGAAAGATGAGCAAAAAAAAGGCACTGTGAACGAACATGAATTACAAGTAGATAGCATTCACACTCTTATAATGAAAATAATATATATCCTACTCTTACTTTTCTCTCCTCCACCTTCCATTCACACACTATCTGTCCCCTTTATCTTCCTTTACCGCTTACTCGTATCCCCCTCCCCTCCCTTCCTGTCCCATTATTTTACCTTATTTATCAGCCCACCTTGCCCCTCCCCATCCCTTACATCCTTCATCATTCCCTATACTCCACTCTGTTCAGGTTAGGCGTCCTTAAGTTCCCTGTCTTGCCTTCTACCCTCACCTTCCTCCGAATCTACCCAATCTTTCTCCTTCCCCTTCCGTTCCATACCACACCATCTCTCTTCCGCTTCCTCCATTCATTCTTTACACACCTATCAGCATCTACCCTCTTTTCATCTCCCCGCCATCTTCAGCATACATCACTCCTTTAGTCTGCCGCCCACACCTCTAACTAGCCTGTGTCTTTCATTCTCGCCCTCTTCATCTGCTCTTTACTCAATTTAGGCCTCCTCAACGTGACTCTGGTGTTAAGTAGCGACGAGACAAGCCAGGAGAGAAGTGAAGATGAAGGTAGAAGTAAGAAGAGTGTAGAGGATACAGAGCGAAAGAAGATACTAAGGAAGGGGAAAGGTTTAGCGTAGACGCAGTGGAATTAAGAGTCTGCAGAGGGAGGGAGAAAATTGGGGAAAAACTGAAGGTAATACGGACACAAGAGGAGCAAAGGTTATATAAAAAGTCTTACATAGAACGTTGGAAATGATTAAAAAGAAGAAACTGAGAATTGTATACAGGAGGAAAGGCAACGAGTATAAAGAAGACTAGCATTTCTGGGGAAGCATCAGGAGAGGAGAGGAGACAAAATGGAAGCTGATTGGTATAAGTGAGAAGGGCACTAATAGCATGGGAGGAAAACCTTGGGGATGCGAGGGAAGAGACGAAGGAAGGAAGGAAGGAAGATGGAAAATTGCCGGAAAGGAAGGAAGTCAAGAGAGAGGAAGTGAAAGAGAAAAAAGGAAAGTGGAGGGAATATGGAAGGGAAGGAAGGCAGGGGTGCGGAAGGGAGAGGGGAGAAGCTCATTTGGAGGCCTACTTTCTTCCTCTTCCTGTTGTTCCTTACCTAAACCTACAACCAGACACCCACACCTGCCCGCTCCACCTCTTCCGTACACCTGCTCCACCTCCACCATCACCTGTAATCAGACCCACGCCCACCTCACCCCGTCACCCCCCTTCTCAGATTTACGCACCCGCCTCATCCCTTCACTTCTCGCGTGAGGGTGAGATCATGTTGAAGGGGAGGTGAAGGGGAGTACTAATGTCAAGGTAATAGGGTTAAGGGGTGAAGAGGGATGCTAAACGGGAGCTGTAGGGGTTAAGGGGGATGTTGAAAGCGAGGTGAAGGGGTGAAGTGGGAATGTTAAGGGGAAGATTATGAACTGAAGTGGAAATATTGAAGTTGAAGAGGTAAGGGGCATATTGAAGGGGAAAATGAGTAAGTTAAGGCCTGTTAAAGGGGAGGTGTAGGGGTCAAATGGGCGTATCGAAAGAAAGGTGAAGAGGCGAAAGGGTGTGTTGAAGGGGAGGTGAGGGCTGAATTGGGCGCGTCATAGGGGAGGTGAAGTGGGCACCAGCATCTCCACCAGCTGCCACCCACACCCTTACTTCTTAGACTTTCTCACAAGCACACACCACAGCCACGCTCTTCGCAACCCCTTCAAACCTAAGACCCACACCCCCGTCACCCCTTCACCTCCCCTGCGATACGCCCACTTGCCCTTTCACCTTCTTCACCACCTGCTACCTTACTTTTCATGCCTCCTCAGAAACACACCACTCAGCCATGTTCCCCACATCCTCCCTCAAACATAAGACCCACACCCACGTCACATAAGAACATAAGGACACAAGAACGTAAGGAGTCTGCAAGAGGCCCCCTTCATCTCCTCTTCAACAAGCCCACTTACTCTTTCACCTTCCCTTCAACACCTCCGTTACACACACCACCTACATTTATTTTTTCAGAGTAGAAAGAATACGAAGAGAAAGGTGATGAGGAGAAAGATACGAAAATGAAGGAAAGGAGAAGAGAAAATGTTACCGACATTTCTCCTTCTACTAGTTCTTCCCCCTACCTCCCACGCCCCCACAAAACACAACACACCTTGTAACACGCCCTCACGCCCCTTACCTACCTAACTAACACTTCACCCAGATACAAGGAAAATGGTGATGAGGGGAGAGGTAGAAAAGGAAGAAAGGTAGGGCAAAAAATAAACTACCTTCCCGTTAATACCCCAATGTAAATAAATTCTCTCTCTCTCTCTCTCTCTCTCTCTCTCTCTCTCTCTCTCTCTCTCTCTCTCTCTCTCTCTCTCTCTCTCTCTCTCTCTCTCTCAAACGCCACACACCCTCAAGTTAACTGGCTATCAACACACACACACACACACACACACACACACACACACACACACACACACACACACACACACACACACACACACACATACACACACCTTAATGGCGCGCCCAATACCTGTAATTACTCAACTCTCCATCACTGTTGAGAGATCTTTTGCTCACTCTACCTTCATCCCGTCTTTCACCGTTCACTTTTTCCTCCCCTACCTCTCTTCCTCCCTATGTCTTTCCTCCTCTTCTCCATCCTTCTATTTTTCTTCCTCCATCCATCTTTCCTTCCATTCTCCACTCAATTTCGTTTCCCTTCTCTCCTCTCCTTTCCTCATTCTATTTTTTCTCCTTTCCTCCTATTCCTTATCATTCCACCTCTCGTTCTTCTTCCACTACTCGACCGTCTATCTACTACAACATTTTTTCTCTCCTACGCCTGATTCTCATTTAATTTCTACCTTGACTCCTCCCCATTCTTTCCTTTTCCACTTTCTCCATTCTCTCCATCTGCTAATTGGTTCCCTCGTCTTATTGTTCATCCCCTCCCGCCTCCATCTTCTGATCTAACACTGGCTCCGTCTCTCTTGTTTCCCTCCTCTCCCTCACTTTCTCAATATCGCCATCTCCCTGTATCCCTCCCCCTTACATCATCATCATCTCCATCTCTCTCTCTCTCTCTCTCTCTCTCTCTCTCTCTCTCTCTCTCTCTCTCTCTCTCTCTCTCTCTCTCTCTCTCTCTCTCTCTCTCTCTCTCTCTCTCTCTCTCTCTCTCTCTCTCTCTCTCTCTCTCTCTCTCTCTCTCTCTCTCTCTCTCTCTCTCTCTCTCTCTCTCTTTTTCTCTTCCCCTCCCTCCTGGTCGTCGTCTCTTCTCCCTAACCCTTCTCCCTTCCCCTTATTTCCTTCTTCCCTACCATTCAAAAGGGCAGACCCCGCCCCCAACTTGCCGGTGACCTTGACTCAGGTGTTCTGGCTTCCTCCTCCTCCTCCTCCTCCTCCTCCTCCACCTCCACCTCCACCTCCTCCTCCTCCCCCTCCTCCTCCTCCTCCTCCTTCACACTCCACTACGCTGGGGTACCGCAGATACTACCTCCTCCTCCTCTTGCGGTCAGGCTACATGCGGGGGACGTGCGTGGTTAAAAAAGGAATGTCAGAGTGTGTGTGTGTGTGTGTGTGTGTGTGTGTGTGTGTGTGTGTGTGTGTGTGTGTGTGTGTTAGGATAAGGACACCATTCTCTTCATTTGTTCTTGCATTTAATCCCTTCCTTCTGTTTGCTGTATTTTTTACCTTTTGTTTTTAATTTCGCACTTTCCCTTTCCTTCCCCGGTACTTTGTTCCTCTCCCCTTGATTTCTCTTTCTATGATTTGCTTTCTTTTTCTTTCTCATCCCGCAATAACCTTTGCCTCCTATCCCTCGCCTTCCCTTGCCTGCCTTTGCCATGCAGCGCTGGTTCCTCCCTTCCCAGGCGAGGTCACTCACTAATTGCCTCACACGCGACTTGTGATGCTTTCCAGGCACCGCTGCGCCCCGAGGGTTACCTGCAACATGGTCACTCGTAGCCCTCTGAGCCCCTCCCCCCTCCGAACCCTCGACTCAGAAGCCTCCCGCAGTACTAACCACTTTCCCTTAGCCCCAGCCTCCCAAATCATTACCCCCTCCCGTAACCTCAGCTCATCAACCATTCTCCGTAGCCCCAACCTCTAAGCCCTTCACCCCTCTAGAACCCCCCTTTCATTAGTCTGTCTCACTATTCCCTAACTTTCCCCTAACCACAAATTACTCAGGCCTTTCTCGCATTTAGCCCTTTGTCCCATCAGCATTTCAGCCCTTCAGAAGTTGTCTTGCAGTCCTTGAACTCTCAGCCCTTATAGTTCACTCTCAGACCCTCCTCCTTAAGCCGTTTTGAGTCTTAATTTCCGAAGCTCTGAACACCATCCCGAAAGCCCCATCTTCTTATCCCATCAGTCCATCACACTTTCCAGTGAAAACCTCTGCCCTGAAGTTTGTAGCTGTCACTCTCAGTCAACCTCAGCCCAATTAAACCCTCCCTTTTCATCCCTAACCCCTCCCACCTTCTCTCCCTCGTCCTCACTACCCACCTACCCAATCATCCTCCCGCCACCCACCCCTGAAAGTCCTTGCACGCCCCTTGTTTCCCACGCCGCCCTCATGAGCGCCACAATGCCCCGCCGCGGCCCCGCCCCCTCGTTGGCTGTGCAATGCCTCCTTTCCTCCCTCTTAAGATTCGGCTCACTCGCCAGCCTCAAAACTCGTGATCCTTACGACTGGCTGGTTGGTTACTTGGCCTCTTAGTTAAAGACCGCAACCGCTTTCACTGCTACTACTACTACTACTACTACTACTACTACTACTACAGCTGCTCAACATTCCTGATTATTATTTCTCATACTTATGTTTCTCTTCTTTTATTCTGGCCCATGTTCTGTTTCTTCTGATGAATCTACTTGCATCCCACCGTGACCATTACAAGCCTCTCAGTGGAGACTTGATTACTAGTCCCCCCCCCCCACCCCCCCCCCCCCTCTCTCTCTCTCTCTCTCTCTCTCTCTCTCTCTCTCTCTCTCTCTCTCTCTCTCTCTCTCTCTCTCTCTCTCTCTCTCTCTAAATGGACATGAAATGCGCACTGGCGAGACAAAAGAACATTCCCTACTTTTTATTATTCACTGTTTTCTTTTCATGAGACATAATTTGATGGAATCTAATTTATTTTCTCATATATTTAACCATGAATTTATTTCTGTTTCGTTCTTCTTTTTTAAATTCTTCTATTATGTGTTTATATATAATTTATTTTCCTCTCTTTATATTTTTGTTTTCCTCCTCCTTTATTAGCTATTTATATATTTCCTCCCATTGGCAGACATTCATAAATTGAAAAAGAAAAAAAACTACCCGACGTTCCATGGGAGTCAGGCAATGCAGTCACCCGATGTCCGCCACAAAGGCAGGTGTTCTCAGGTGTCTCCTGTGGGCGGGTGCAGCGTCCTTGCCCTGCCTCGCTCCGCACCATAAACTCGGAGCGTCGCCGCCGCGCCAGGCACTTACAAAGGTAATCATAAAAGCTCGGGAATAATTTCATCTGCATTAAGGGCGAGCAGGTGGCCCACGCGTCGCCCCAGGGAAGGTGAGGCGAGGACCTGCTGGGAGGCTGAAGGAGGCGTGCATGGGGAGGGATGAGAGGATGGAGGGAGGAAGGGTAGAAAGGGAGGGGAAGGTGGAAAGAAGGAAAGAGTGAGAGAGAACAGTAAGATTTAGAAGAGGAGGAAATGGAGATGATGCTGGTTTGAGAACGGATGGAAATATGAGTTTGCGAATTATAGGAGAGGAGAGGAGAGGACAAGAGAGGAGAGGAAAGCAAAGATGACATTAATGACGCAGACGAGATGAGGAAAATTAATGATGCTTTGGAAGGAGTGATAGATATGGATGAGAGTGCATTTCCAATTAAGAAGGAGAGGAGATGGAAATGTGGGGCAGGTTTAGGAAGAAAAATGAGATGATAGCAGAAAGTCTAAGTAACTTTGAAGAGAGGAGAGAAATGGAAAAAAACGCGTGATTTTGGGAAGGGTGGAGAACAGAGATGGGAGGCGATTTGCGAGGAGAGGAAGAGAGAGTAAAGGAAATCCGACTAACTAATGGTGGGGGAGAGAAAACTGGTGGAGTGACAAAGGTAAAGGAGAAAGAATGCTGCTGCTAAGATGTGAAAGGAAGATAATGTGTTCGCGGGAGACAGAACGTGCGTGGAAAATATGATATTTTTTTTACAGCAAAGAAGACAGCACAAGGGCACAAAAAAGAGGAAACGACAATAAAAAAAAAGCCCGCTACTCGCTGCTCCTGTAAAGAATCCGAAGAGGTGGACGAAAGAGCAGTCAGTTACGTGAGGAGAGGTGTCCTGATATGCAACAAATCGGAAGCAGAAACAATACGCATGAAGATTATTAAGTTCGTACCCTGAGACGAAGATAAAGAGGTAAAGGTAGATGGATAAATAAACAGATAGATAGATAAATACAGATAGGTAGGTAGATACATGGAAAGAGATAAAGAAGAGGCAATTAAGAGAAAACATGAGTGTCCAAACAAACCCAAACAACACAACACACCGAAACAAAACTCCACCTCATTACTACCTACACAAACAGGAGAGAAATTTACGGCCTCTTATCTCGCAGCTCCTGACCTCTCAAGTCGCTCTTATCTCCCTGCTCTGGTCTCGCTCTTACCTCCACTTTTTTCTATCTCTTCCGCATCTCCCACTGGTCTCGCTGAAACCTCGACTATTTTTTTTTATCTCGCTCTCATCTCCTGACCACTGCTTAACCCGCCAGGCGACGCTTTCCACACGACTGCGTCTCCACAGGTTGACGTGGGGCAGGAAGGGAATCAAACAGGCGCGTCTATTTATTGTGGCGCCGAGTGACATTGATGAGGGAGACGAATGAACTAGGGGACACGAGGAGCTTGGACAGGTCTTGGAGTGTGTGGGGGAAGGGGGGAGGAGGGTGTCGCAGGGGAGTAGAGGAGTAGAACCAAATGTGGACGTTTAGGCGATGGATGGATGGAGAGGGGGTAAAAGGGGAGGAAGAGACGTGATAGGAAGACTAGGTGGTAGTGAATAGGAAAAGTAAAAGAAAGATGATGGATAAGACGGGAGAGAAAGAGTTGAGAGAAGAGAGCAGAAATTAGTAACAGGGAAGAAAAGAAGCAAACAAGGAGAAAGACGTGCAAGACAAGCATGGAGACAATGACGAAAAAAAGAATAAGTAAATAAAAAAAAGAGAAGAAGGAGTACAAGGACGAGGAGGAAGGAGGAGAAGGAGGAGGAGGCCGAGGAAGAAGAAAAGGAGGAGGAGGAGAAAGAGTAATGACTCAAACAGCAGCACGGGACAGAGGCAGGAGCAGGCGCACACCAACATCTGTAATTAGCGTGGTCAGCCTGTTATCTCGTGGTCGTGGGTGACTGTGTTCGATTACTGAGCAGCCCAAGACGCCCACCTCACCAAGTCCGTCCGTCCGTCTTCTCTTTGTTTGTTCCTCGTCCCTCCTCCACCCCGACCCTGCCACCCCCCGAAGTCCCCGGTCGGTCCTGCCTATCCAAGCTGGCTCTAAATGGAATCGAGATCACTCTGTCCACTCTGCCTTTCCTCCGGTTCACCTCCTCTTCCATCTACGTCTACACCCGAGCTAACCCCTGCCCGTCACAGCTCACCCGTGTCCATGCGCATAACACGTCACCCTAAGCCCATTCCCATTAAACAACGTCCCCATTCCACTTCATTTCTACCCTAACAATCTCCAGAGCCCTCTCCCATTCCAACCTACATCACCGTTTACCTCCCCCACACACCCTAAGAAGACTCCCACTCCACCCTTTTCCATCATGTGCCCCCACCCACAACCCATGCACCCACCTATTAGACCATGGAGATACCCCCAGTTCATTCACCTTTTAGACTTCAAGATATCCTCAGTCCACAAACCTTTTAACTTCAGGATAAACCCAGCCCACCTTCCTTCAACTCTTCAAATCCTCAGTTTAATCATTTCTCCTCTCACCCTCCTCTCGTCCGTTGTTGTTTCTTGTTCTCCAGCACGATGACTGGATGGGTTATGGAGGAGCCTTGTCCTCTCCACCACCACCTCACGCCCGCCCTCGCTCTCCACCACCCACTCCAGGAATCAAGTCATCAGTGAAGGCTCCCGTGGCTACCTCTAGGGGGCGGCGCAGCAGGCTGGGCTCAAGGGGTGTGGGCGGTGTTTGGCTTGTGGTTTTCTGGCCCCGGGAACTCCCTGGTCACTGCCGCCACCTTCACGTGATGTAAAAGTCGAGACCTATTCCAACAACCATAACAAGAAAAGTGGACAGCGGACTTTCTTCTCAGACAACAAACAGATAAGAAGGGAATTAAACATACTATACGAGTTTTGGAAAAGAAAGGAAACACCGAAAAATACAGAAACAAATAGACAATAAATAATTAGTGGGTGGGCTAAATACAACAACCGTGCCAAAAGAGTTAGACATCTTCCTGAGACAAGACAGAGACAAGAAGGGAATTGAACATATTCTTCGAGTTTTGGGGAAGAAGAGAAACAAAAACATGCAAGATTAGACAAGAAATATTAATTAGTGGGTGGAAGGGGAACTGGAAGGAGAACTGGACAGACTTCCTCTTCAAACAATACATAGACAAGGAGGCCGTGACAACCATATAATAAGAGTTTGGGAAAAGGAGAGAAATAAAAAAAACAGCCACCCATAAATACACAAGAAGTAATTAGTGGGCGGGCTAATTACAATATCCACGCGAAGAGAAACAGACAGACAACACGGACAAGGAGGGAGTGAAACATATCCTACAAGTTTTGAAAAATAAGGCAAACACTAAAAACAGTCACACATGAATAGACAAGAATTGATAATTAGTGGGTTGGCTAATTACAACAATCATGCCAGGAGAACTAGACACTTACTCTCTAGACAACCCAAGGAGGAGAGACAAAGAATAAGTCAAACCCATATTGTAAAAGTTTGGGGAAAGGTGACAACTAACAGAGAACAATAATTGCACAAAAATAGCCCTGAGAAAATACACAAAGGCTGAGGAGATGGGGAGAGAAAGGAGGGAGGCCTGTTTGAAAGGCTATCTCCCCGACCTGAACTGAACACGGATTGACGGGGGGACATAAGTTACGGATGATCATCTCAACCTGTTCCTTCCTGCCTCCAAATCACACCTACCGGCTGAGTTCAGTTGACGGTCAGGGAGATAGCCTTTGCAACGGCCTCCCCTTTGTGGTTTCTCTCTTCCTTATTCTTCTGTTGTTCGGTGCTTCTCTCTTCTTTCCTGAAACTCGTATATTATGGGTCTCACTTCTCCCTTGTCTCCGTGTTGCCTCAAAAGTATATATATGTAAGCCCGCTGTCCAGTTCTCGTGATATCATTGCTGGAACAGGACTCACCTTCTCCCGTCCTCCTCATCCCTGCCCGCACTCCAGCAAGTTCCTGACACACCCCATCTCAGACGTGCCACTCTCATTTACCTCACCCTCAAACTTACACCACAGTTACCTCCCACCCCCCATTCCACCCACAACACAGTAATTTTCTCCCTCTCTCCCTCCCTTCCTCCTTCCTTCCCGGCATACTTACTCGTCCTACAACGTCTCTTAAATTCGTGTAATATCTCTTGCTTTTAACGTCTAGGTCTTCTCTCAGTTTTCCCCGCAACCTGCACTCAGAAACAACAACAACAACAACAACAGCAGACACCCCACCCAACCCAAGCACCCAACGACTACTCTATTATCAGCCAAGCCTCAAGCCTTCCTCCACCTCCGCTTCCACCTCCATTAACACGACCATGACCTCCACAGCCACCACCAAAACAGCCGGGCACACCCACACCTACAAAGCTATCCGCCCACAAAAACAATTACCACGATCATTAACAGTATCCAAGCCACGACATTCCCTCCCTTCCTCCTCCCGCTTCCTCCCTTCATTTCGACCCCTCCCTGCCCCCACCCCGCCCCGCCGCCTTACCTTCTCCCTGCCTTCCTCAGCAGCCCAATAAAACCCTCTGTCTGGTTTGTTCATGAGGTGCGTTAGGATTCGTTCATGTTTACCCCATCATCTGCGCCTGGATTCCCCTCATTACCCAGCCACTAATTACACCACCAGGTAACCCTCGCAGGTGACTCAGCTGGAGGAGGAGGAGGAGGAGGAGGAGAGGAGGGAGAAGGAAGCGAGGAGGAAGGAGAGGAGAAGCCAGACTCTCCTTCAGGGTACACCTTACCCAGTCGCGGCCAGACGGTGGGGTTATGATGATGAAGAGAAGGAGGAAAAGATAAAGATAAAAACGAAGGAGCAGAAGAAGGTGATTCGAAGGGTAGACGAAGAAAAAGGAAGATGAGAAAGAAGGGTGTGGTAGGAAGAAAAGGAAAAGAAGAAGAAGAAGAAAAAAAAAAAAGAAGAAGAGGAAGAAGAAGAAGAAGAAGAAGAGGAAGAATATAGACGAAGAGGAAAAATTAGAAGTGAGATAAATAAGACGAGGTTCAAGAGGAGGAAAACTTCAACACTAAAATGAGTAGGACGGCAAACATTTTGAAGAACATAAGAAAAAAAGAAAGAAAGAAAGAAGGAAGAGAGAAGCGAATGGACAAGGAAGAAGGAAAATGAGGAGAAAAGAGGATGATGATGGTGAAAGCAAACAGACAGGGAAAAAAAAAAAAGAAGAGGACGGAAGGAAAAAAATAAGCAGATATGAAAACATGCAGAGGAAGATGATGATGATGATGATGATGATGATAATGATGATGATGATGGGGAGAAGGAAGAACGGGGCGGGAAGAAAGGAAGCAGACAAGCAGACAGGTAGGGAGTCAGGTGAGATGAGGTGCACGAGAAGCTGAAGTGGCGTACACCTTGATTGGTAATTACTTGGATTTCACGGCAATGCAACACCTGTCTGAGGGCGGCGCCAGCGGGTAAGTGAAAAGATGCTGTTGTTGTTATTGTTGCTGTTGTTGTTGTTGTTAATGTTAATGTTATTCTTGTTGTTGTTGTTACTGCTATTATGTTCGTTGGGAATAAAACAGACAAAGGAAAAAAGAAGAAACTATAAAAATGTAGATAAACACAGCATCCCATGACACACACACGGACAGAAAAGAAAGAAAGAAATGAAGAAGAAGAAGAAGAAGAAGAAGAAGAAGAAGAAAAAAAAAACATGAAAAAGAAGAAGAAGAAGAAGAAGAAGATAGGTAAATTTTTCCACACCTCTAAGAACACCTAGACAATACAGGAAGAGACGGAGAAGAGAAAAGGAAACGGGTCATAAAAAAAAATAATCACCTACACATCACCTCCAAGACACCATACACAGACCCCACTCCCCTCCCCTCCCCATCACTACCCTTCCACCACCCATCACCTCCCCATGCCCACTACCACCTCTTGAACGCCACCTCCCCGACATGCGGTTGGTTCCCTTCTCCGGCGCTTTGCAAACCAGTCCATCTTTTCGGCCACTGAGACACAATTATTCAGCGAAGCACAGCACCGTTCCCACCCCCGCTGCGGTTACCCACGGAAAATGGAAGGGGACGAGTAAGAAGAAGAGGAAGGGGGAAGGAAAGGGAAAGGGAGTAGGAGAGGGAAGTTGCAAAAGGGTAGACAGGGCATGGTGGGTGGGAATGAAAAGTAAGGGAGGTAATGGAAGCGGGAATAGGGAAGGATACGCAGAAAGGATAGTCAAACATCAGAGAGGGAAGAATGGAATAAGAAATGGAAACGTTAGATAGAAGAGACAACCAGGGAGGGAAAGGGTTAGGGGAAGGGGCAGTCAGGCATCAATGAAAGGAGTCAGGGAGAGGACGGAGGAGGTGCGTGGTGCGAGGGGGTGAAGGGAACAGTAAGACGCAAAGAAGGTGGAAGGAAACGAGTGGAGGAGACGGTGGAGGTGGAGGAAGAGAGAGGGAAGGAGTCAGACACCGCAGAAGGAGATGGGGGGGAAGGGGGGATAAGTTTACTGGGGAAAGGGGTGGGGTCAAGAAAGCCAGACGCCAGAGGGAGGAGAGGAGGAGAGGCGAGGCGTTTGCTGTTAGAGGAAGGAATGGGGGTCAGGGCAGGCAGACACCAAAGGGTAAGGACAGGTGAGAGGGGTGGTGGTGGAGGTAGAGGTGATGGTGGGGGTGGGGGGTGCGGAGCCTGTCATACCACCCGCAAGGAACATGAGGCAACGAGACAGTGAGACAACAGCAGCCAACCCCCAGTCCCCACGCCCTGCCCCCCCTTCCCCACTCACAACACAGCCCCATCAAACCGCCCCGTACCCAACTCCTCTCACCTCTCGAACCCTCACCCCCAATCGTGTCCCAGGGAGCAGGATGGAGGGACATTATAAAAGCCTCCTCCTCCTCCAATATGGCTCTCCTCGCCTCCCTCCCTTCTCTCTTTCCCCCAGGGCACAACATTGCACCTCCGATTCCCCCTCTCCCCCCTCCCTCCCGGTGACGGACATATCGCCTTCCCGTGTGTAGCCTTGGGTCGTGTGGTCCTTCACGAAGCTATAATGTGACCTTTTTATCCTCGGTGGCCTGTTTTAGAGAGGTTGTACTGTTTCCCTGACCTCGGTGTTTTTCTTTGTTTGGATCCCTTTTACTCTCTTGGCCTTGGTTTTCATGTTAATCTTTTCATCGTCATGGTGATCTGTTCCTTGCTTGTCCTGTTTATTTTTTGTAGTCATGGTTGATTTTTTTTTTCATAGTCATGGTGTTCTGTTTTCGTGGCCTTGGTTGTCCTGTTTATTTTTTGTAGTCATGGTGGATTTTTTTTCATAGTCATGGTGTCCTGTTTTCGTGGCCTTGGTTGTCCTGCTTATTTTTGTAGTCATGGTGGATTTTTTTTTCATAGTCATGGTGTTCTGTTTTACTGGCCTTGCTTGTCCTGTTTATTTTTGTAGTCATGGTTGATTTTTTTTTCATAGTCATGGTGTCCTGTTTTATTGTCCTTACTTGTCCTGTTTATTTTTTGTAGTCATGGTGGATTTTTTTTCTTGGCCTTGTGTCCATTTATTTTTTAGCCATAGTTTTCATGTATTTTTTTCAGTCATGGTATTTTTTCTCGGTCTATTGCCCTTTAAAATTGTTTATAGTACCAACATTCTCCTACTCCTTAGCCTATGTTGTCCATTTTAACTATACATCCTTGTTGATGAACTGA
>NC_066512.1:7242562-7285062 GCF_024679095.1 Eriocheir sinensis | reverse complement strand
AACTGGCAACATAAAAGAACATGTGGTTCATGTTGTAAAATACTTTTGAAACCATCACTGCCTCAGCGAGATACCGTCAGAAAAACACTAGACGGACCAAGTGTGGCTGACAGGGAAAATATTGATATCAAAGTTAGAGAGTGTTTTCTTTGTTTATTTCTCCATTCTATGTTGTTGCTCAGCAATAAGATCGAGATTTAAATCAATGACATTAATAAAATAAAATAATATAAATCTTGATTTAAATCAATGATTTTTTTAAAATCATTTGATTTAAATTTTGATTTAAATCAGTAATTTAAATCAACTTGATATAAATCAAGCAACCCTGCTATCAACAGTAGTGTAGAAGCAAGTATCCACCTTAAGAAAGAAAAAAAGAAAACACCCACAAAACACAGGAATACAAACAACTTCTAAGATAAGAACACGAGCGGCGGTGACGGCACAATCGGGCAGGTGAGGAGGAGGAAGAGGAGGAGGAGGAGGAGGAGGAGGAGGAGGAGGAGAGAAGAAGTAGGAGGAGGGGCCACCGAAGATGAGGCGATACTAAGCTCTCCATCCACAACACGTAGTAATCGGGGCCATAAATTTGAGCCTCGGTAAGACAAAGTAATGTCTTTATGGTCCTCCTTTATGGCCTCCCTCCCTCCACTCCGCCATCCATCCGTCCTGTGCCTCGACCCTTTACCTCCTCCACCTCCCTATCTCTCTTCATCCTCCCACATCCGTTCCATCTTCCTCTTCCACCTCACTTCCCTTCATCCTTTACCTTCCTTCACCTTCCTTTACCTCGTCCACCTTCTCCCTATCTCTCCCTATTCTTCTCTCTCACTTCATCTCCCTCCATCCCTCACTTTAAATTACCTCCTTCCTATCTCTTTACTCCTCCTTTCGTTCTGTATTTGTCTCACTTCACCTTGCCTTCTCTCCTCCTCTTCCTTCCCTCCTCGCTCCTTCCTTCAATCATTGACCTCCATTCTTTCCCCTCTTCCTATCCTCCATTTATTTATCCTTCATTTCTGTCACCTCACCTTAACTTCCCTCCTTCTCCCTCTGTCTGTCTCTCCCTCCCACCTTCCCTTTATCAATTACATTCTTCTATCTCCTCCTTTTACCTCGCTCCAATGTGTCTTACTCCTTCAATGGTTCTGTGTTTCTGTCTCACCTCATCTTACCCTTCCTTCTCTCCCTCCCTCCGCCGCCATTTATCTCTAATCCTTCATCCTCTTTTTCCTCCTTCCTTTATCTTCTTGCTGAGATCCTTAGTCATCCTACACTCGTTATAGCATTCTGTCTCACTCCATCTCACCTTGCCTTCTCTTCTTCGCTCCACCCTTTCCCTCCACTCGTTACCTTCTCCCTCTCTTCTCAATGTCTACTCATGTTCCTCGATTCTGGGAAGCTGGAGGGTTAGAGAGAGGTCGGTAAGAGAGTGTTTCAGGAGTGGGGAGGATGCTACAATACTGGATAATGGGAAAATAAAAATATCAAGGCCCTGAGGTGGCGGGGCAAGTTATTGAACGCCATGTAGGACGGGTAGATGATAGGTGTTCTTGTTTGTTCTTCTCTACATCAGAGGCGTCCTGTCCTGGGGGAGTTTTATGAGTGACAGGGTGGAAAGGAAGTTGTGGGGAGAGGGAGCGAGAAAACATTAGCTGATGAGTCTTCAAATAAATATCAAACAAATAAACGACGGACTATTTCATCCAATATAAGAGATCGATCAAAGAATATATATAGATATATATATATATATATATATATATATATATATATATATATATATATATATATATATATATATATATATATATATATATATATATATATATATATATATATATATATATATATATATATATATATATATATATATATATATATATATATATATATATATATATATATATATATATATATATATATATATATATATATATATAAGAAGTGAAAGAGGAAAAAAAAAACATATATAGAAGTTACATGGTCTAAAGAATTGTAACAAAAACTAAGGCAACATGATAATTGATAGGAAGAGACGAATCAGAAACGAGGTTAATCAATACTTCGTCTATTGGAAACACTGCATCAAGTCTTACGAAGGACAAGTTGAAAATAGAAGAAGCACAGATGAGACGCGAAAAAGCAGAACGAACACGACATTATATACATTTTTTTTACTGTATCAATATAAAAAACGCTCACAACATCCTGCTCCAGTAGATTGAATACAAGATGGTAAAAAAATCCAACTAAGGACCAGAGGTGTCTTGATACTCGCCTATTAAATGTAAGTGATAAGACAGGAAAAAAAAGTCGCTAAAATATACACCTGATGACTGGGTAGGCGGACATGTGTGGACAAGGACAGGCAAGGACGAAGGCGAGGACGTGGCCAAGGACAGAGGAAGGAACTTTCGGGAAAACAGGTTTGAAGGGAAAATGTACATAGCGGGAGAGGAGGGAGAAGAAAGTTTTGAAGTAAAAAAAAAAATAAGCTGAATATTTTAAAAGGAAAAATTAATTCTTGCTTAAATTTATATCCCGGCTTTGCATGCTTGGGTGGGTAAGCGTTGGGGGAGGGGGTAAGGGGGTAAGGATAGAAGGGGGAAGAGAATGGGAAGGAGAGAGGGAGGTGGGGCTTTACTTATGATGATAATAGAAAAAGAGAGAGAGAGAGAGAGAGAGAGAGAGAGAGAGAGAGAGAGAGAGAGAGAGAGAGAGAGAGAATTAAAACTAAAAGTATGGAAAAGAATGTGAAAACTTGAAAAGAAAGAAGGACAAAAGGAAGGAAGCCTAGAAGAAAGAAAAGGAGAAAAAATAACGAAGGAAAAGAAAAGAAAGGAAGAGAAGAAGAAAAAGCGAGGAGTAAAGGAGAAAGGAAGAAGGATGCTGAGGAAAGGAAAGGATGGGCTTGGAAGGGATGGGATGGGGAAGAGAGATAAGAGGTGAAGGAAGGGATGAGGAGAGTCCTAAATGGAAGGAGAGAGGAGAGGACCAGCGACATGAAGAGACGGTAACGAGAGGCTTCAAAGGGAGAGAGAAGAAAGAGGAGGATGAAGGAGAAGGTGGAGGAAAGAGAAGTAACAGGAAGAAGAAAAAGAGAAATAAAGAAGAAAGAATGGGAGGAAAAACAAGGAACAGGTAGTGATGAAAAGACACAGAAAAGGGAGAATGAAAGCAAGGAGTGGGAAGGGAGGTGGAGGTAAGAGAAGGAGCAGAAGGAAAAGAAAAAAAAATGAGATAAAAGGAGGGAAGCGAAACTAAATAATCGTTGAGAAAAAATTAAGAAAGAAATTGTGAAGAAATAAAAGGAGGAGGAGGAGGAATGAGAGTCAGACGAGGAGGAGGAGGAGGAGGAGGTGGAGAAGGAGGAGGAGGAGGAGGAGGAGGAAGGAGATTATGTGATTATACGAAGCTATACAGTGTGATGGCGTCATTGTCTCGCGGGCAACCCGAAAAAAAGAAAAATAATAACGAAGAAAAAATTATGATATTGATGATGGTGATGATGGTGATGATGATAACGATGATGATATGACGAAGAGGAGGAAAAGTATATAATGATAATAATAATAATAATAATAATAATAATAATAATAATAATAATAATAATAATAATAATAATAATAATAATAATAATAATAATAATAATAATAATAATAATAATAATAATAATAATAATAATAATAACAATAATAACTAGATTCTCCATTAAGATGCACCAAATCAAGACTCTAACCTTTTTTTTTTTTCTTATAACCGAAATACTTACACGCAATAAACCTGAAGTCAGATCTGACAAACTATTATCACACACACACACACACACACACACACACACACACACACACACACACACACACACACACACACACACACAATAAATAGATAAAAAATGAGCCGGAGAAAATAAACTAAAAGAATTCAGTGATTAAACAAAACGTCAAACATAATTACACAAAACAAAATTAATTACAAATACCACTTAAGGTAATACTTTTAATGGCTCGGTGGATGTATTAATATTTCTGCCATTTTTATTTCTCCTTACGCACGAAGATAATGAAGGCGAGTCATTACCGGCGCTAAATTACTGACATGAGAGAGAGAGAGAGAGAGAGAGAGAGAGAGAGAGAGAGAGAGAGAGAGAGAGAGAGAGAGAGAGAGAGAGAGAGTATAATAAAATATAATTACAAGAAATAAATTGCAAGAAGGAGAGGGAAGCGAAGAAGAGTAATGGGATATAATGGAAAGAAAGAAAGAAAGGGAGGGAAGAAATAAAGAACGGGGAAGGGAAGCGAAGATAGAGCAGCTCTGTAAGGAAAAAAAATATATAAGAGAAGAGAAAAGAAGGCATAGAGAGAAGTGATAAAAGATCGGGAGTGTATATATTGAAAAAAAGAGAAAACTGGAAGAGAATGAACATGTTATGGAAAGTTAGGTAGGAGGATGATAGTTATGAGGAGATAAAGGAGAATAAAGGAGAAAGGAAACGAGGAAGGTCAGAATAATATGAAGGGGTAGGCAGAAGGTGATAGGTAAGGAAGGGAAGATAGGTATGAAAAGATAGGAAGACAGGTTGATGTTATTAATGTGAGGTTGATCGTTCCTCCTCCTCTTCCTTATCATCATCATCATCATCACCATCATCATCACTATTACTACACCTGATCATTTTCCTCTTCCCTCTTCCACTCCTTTTTAATCCTACTCCTTTAAGTTTATCCTCTCCTCCTCCTCCTCTTCCTCCTCCTCCTCCATATTCATTTGCGAGATAACGGACAAGAAAAAAAATTAATCCGGAATAATTTTAATAACTGAGCCAGAATTACGCTCCAGACAGTGTTAGTAAGTGGTGGTGGTGGTGGTGGTGGTCGTGGCGGTGGTAGTGGTGATGGTTGTGATTATCTTTCTATATTAAATAACTTCTTCCATCTTCCCCAGCCAAGGCCACCATAACCACCTATTTCTCCTCTTCCTTCTTTTCCCTCTTATAAATTATACTTATCACTCATTATAACCATCTTCAGTTATATTCTTCTTGTTCATCTCTTTATTGCAAAGTTTCATCATCACCATTTTTATTTTAATCATTACAAGCACATGATTTTCTTCTTCCTCTTTTCTTTGCATCATAAATTTTGTCTCATCATTATATATATATATATATATATATATATATATATATATATATATATATATATATATATATATATATATATATATATATATATATATATATATATATATATATATATATATATATTTTTTTTTTTTCTTTTCTCACTTCGCAGCGTGCTTCCTTGTTATAATGTCATTAGTTCCCAAAATTATCTTGCCGCGAAAGATAACACACTCATTTATCTTCACACGACACCTGCTTTTTATTTCTTCTCCTCCTCCTCCTCCTTATCCATATTCGTGTTTTCTTCTTCTCCTGATTATCTTCTCATTTTTTCCTTCCTCTTTATTTTCAACATTCACTACCTTTTAGTTTATCCCCGCTGACCCACTCGTCCTCCTGTTCTTCCTTCTTCTCCTTCTCCTCCTCCTCCTTCTTCTTCTTCTTCTTCTTCTTCTTCTTCTTCTTCTTCTTCTTCTTTTTCTTTTTCTTTTTCTTCTTCTTCTTCTTTTCATAATTTTCTTCTTCCTCTTCTTTTTCCTCCTCCTCCTCCTCCTCGTCATCCTCCTAGTGAGGGTGACGGTCACTGGACGGCTAATGAGAAAATAACTTTGCAAATAACTACTAAAAAAAAAGTACTGGCGATGACCTCACCTGTTCTCTCTCTCTCTCTCTCTCTCTCTCTCTCTCTCTCTCTCTCTCTCTCTCTCTCTCTCTCTCTCTCTCTCTTACCTGCTTCCACTATGTTTTTGCTTCAATATATTTTTTCAATTCGTTCCTTCTTCCTTTGTCATATCTCTCTATTTACTTCATTCTCTCCACTCAATAACTTTTTTTCCTCATTTTCAGTTCATTTTTATTGTCTTCTCTTTTATTTTCCTTACCATAATCGCAAATTCACTTTCCTTCCTATTTTCTCTTTATCTTACTTTCCCTATATTCTATAGCATCATTTTCCTCTAGGTCACCCTCCATCCCTCTCCCTTCCTATCCCTCCTCCTTTTCCTTTTTCGGCCAGTGTCCTGCATCATCTGCAACCCTCCTGTCCTCCCATCCACGCCCATCTACCTCCGCAATCTTCTCTCTCTCTCTCTCTCTCTCTCTCTCTCTCTCTCTCTCTCTCTCTCTCTCTCTCTCTCTCTCTCTATCTCAGTGAAAGTACCATGAGAGTGTAAACGTAAAGATCATAAATCCATCTTCTTCTCCTCCTCCTCCTCCTCCTCCTCCTCCTCCTCCTCTTCTTCTTCTTCTTCTTCTTCTTCTTCTCCTTCTTCTTCTTCTTCTTCTTCTTCTTCTTCTACTTCTTTTTCTTCTTCTACTTCTTCTTCTTCTTCTTTTTTTTTTCTTTTTTCTTCTTCTTCTTCTTCTTCTTTTTTCTTCTTACTGCTCTTTATCCCTTACCTCTTCCTCCTCTTATTTTACTTCAACTTAGTACCTGCTTGTTCTCTGCCAAGATTACCAAACACAATCCGATTCCTCCCTTGCTGCTGCTCCTCCTCCTCCTCCTCCTCCTCGATGAAGTGTCAAGGTCATCAAGAGGAGGAGCTTCAAGGGATAATTTCAGAGGCCTCACAATCCCTTCGGACATTATTTATTTTCTTTTTTCCTTGCTGCTCTTTTCTTGACCTCTCTGTATTAACTCTTTTTACATGATTTTATCCCGTGTTTTATCCTCCTAGTTACTCCTCTTGTTATTCCTTTTACGTATTGTCTTTGTCTTGTATTGTCGTCTTGCTTTTTCTATTTTTTCTTTTTTTTCTTTTTCATTTGTCGTTAAGAAGCACAAACAGGGAGCACACAGAAATAGGATTTGCTTAGGTATGAACGTTTTCCAGCTAAAATCAGCTTAATATTTTTTTTTTTTATTCTTTAGACTCAGGTTGCAAGGCTCTTTTGACATCTGAAGAGGAGGAGGAGGAGAAAGAGGAGAAGGAGGAGGAGGAGAAAGAGGATACTGAAAAAGAGAAGATGTGAAAGAAGAAAAAGATAGAGAAGAGAAACAGGAGCAGAAAAAAGAGCAGGAGATCGAAGAGAAGGCAGAAATTGAAGAAAATAATCAGAGGGTCCACACAAGGATAAAGCAAGGAGGAGAAGAAGGAGAGAAGAAGGGACAAAGGAGAATGATAGTGGGTACTACACTACGGTGGATGACTCAAAAAAGTGGTGGAAGAGGAAACCAACAATGAAGGTAGAAGGAAGGTGGAGATAAAAAGACTAGCAACACAAGTGGAGGGAAGGTGAAAATAAGTAACAGTAAAGGCGGAGGAAAGTGGAAGAAAATAACATTAATGCTGGAGGAAGATAGAGAAAAAAATAACAAAGAGGAGAGAAGTTAGACAAAAAAAATAGAGGTGGAGTGAAGGTGCAGATGAAAATAACAAAGGTAGTGGAAAGTGGAAGAAGAAAATAACAGTGGAAGACGTAAGAAGAGGTGGAGGTTAAAATAAAAGTGGAGATATGCCAGGCGGTGGAGGTAAGTCAGGAAGGCGATTAGATGGAGAGAGAGAGAGAGAGAGAGAGAGAGAGAGAGAGAGAGAGAGAGAGAGAGAGAGAGAGAGAGAGAGAGAGAGAGAGAGAGAGAGAGAGAGAGAGAGAGAGAGAGAGAGAGAGAGAGAGAGAGAGAGAGAGAGAGAGAGAGAGAGAGAGAGAGAGAATAAATTCGAATCCGTCGTACTATTTTTTTTCTTATTTTTTCACGAATAAATCTTGGTAAAAAAATTTATGAGGGGACGGAGAAGGAAAAAAGACAGAATTGAAGTGATATATATGATAGCAAGAAAACAAAAAGCCAGAGGAGGAGGAGGAAAAGGAGAAGTAGGAGGCTAGGATATGATGAGGACAATAAGATAATGAGGATACAAGAAGGAGGAGGAGGAGTTGAACAAGGAGGAAGAGACTAAGAAGGAGATAAGGACAAGACGTTTACGATAAGAAGATGAGGCTAAAAAAGTTAGGATGAGATGAGGACGAGCAGACTAGGAGAAGAAGAAGAAGGAAGAGGAGGAGAAGGAGGAGGAGGAGGAGGAGGAGGAGGAGGAGGAGGAGGAGGAGGGGCCCAAAGCAGCAGCAGCAGCCACCTCCGTGACCAGACTCCCCGACTCACCTGCCTCGACTCATTAAAATTCCCCGGCCAGAGCCCCGCCAGAGTGTGCCCGGCTACTCCCTCTCCTGCCCCTTCTCTGTCCCTCTCTACCCCTTTCCTTCCCCATCCTCACCTTCCCCACCCTCAGGTAAAGGCGACTGTCCCTCTCACCCTTACATCCAGTCCTATCCTGTCCTCTTCATCCCTCCCTCGGTTCTCCCTCCATTTATTTTCCCTATCCCTATCTCCTCGTTAACACCTCACATCCCCCCCCCCCCCTTCTTCCCTCAGTCTCCTTGCCAAAGCCCACTGTCCCCCTTACCCTTACGCCCCTCTCTCCCTTATTCCAGTCCTGTCCCTTTCCTCCCTTCTTCTCGTAAAAGCCCCGTTTTTTTCTTAATTTCATTCAGTTTTCCACCATTTCACCCTTTCCCTCCCTATCCTTCACCTTCAAGGCAAAAGGAACTCCCCCCTCTTCCCTTCTTCCCTCTACAATTCTTCCTGACTATCTCTCTATCTCTCTCTCTCTTTCTCTCTCTCTCTCTCTCTCTCTCTCTCTCTCTCTCTCTCTCTCCTTCCCTCCCTCCTTCTTTAGTATTAAAAAATAACAGTAAAGGCTAGTAGTAGGCGAAATACTGGAAAACAGGAAGGGTTTAAAGCTACAAAAGAAAGATAGGGTCTGAAAAAAATGTAAACTGCATAGAAAGGGAAGGAGATGGATTGGCAGCCGGGAGGTAGAGTACAAATAAGAAAAGAGGGAGGAAGAAAACATTCAACTCCAAAGAAAAGATAAATGTGCAGAGTTTAAAGACAAACTAAGGATGGATGGTAAAGGTAAGGCAGGGAAAAGAAGTAAGCAAACCACGAAAACAATAAAAGGAAGGAAGGTTGATGACCTTAATGTGTTGTGTTGCTTCCTTTTGAAAAACTAAATTGAAAATCGGAGAAAGATAGAAAGGATAACAGAGAGATAGAAAACAAACGAGATGTCCGTCCTCAAACAAAACAAAAAAATAGGTAATTGTATAATGTTGAGAGAGAGAGAGAGAGAGAGAGAGAGAGAGAGAGAGAGAGAGAGAGAGAGAGAGAGAGAGAGAGAGAGAGAGAGAGAGAGAGAGAATTGTAAAGAACTTCTCACTCCGCTGATTCTGTATTGTAAGAAAAGAAGAGGATAAAGAAAGAAAAATGTTGTGTGATGTTTGTGTGTGTGTGTGTGTGTGTGTGTGTGTGTGTGTGTGTGTGTGTGTGTGTGTGTGTTGATGTGGGCAAAAAATATGCTATCATCACCTCTACACCTTCTCTCCAGTTTGTTTCCTTTTTGTTTGTTTGTTTTCTATCTTTTGCAAGTAGGTTCTTTTTTTCTGTTCTTTCTTGACAAGTAGAGGCAAGGGTACGAAGTGATGTTATTGAGTCGTTTCCTTTTCTCTCTCTATCTCTCTCTCTCTCTCTCTCTCTCTTGGAACTAGTAATAAGAAGTTTGATTACGAAATGCGCGGCGTTAAACTCAAAAGCGTTCAATGCGTCAAGGACTTGGGGGTCAAAATCGCGTCAAACCTCAAATTCTCACAGCAATGCATCGATGCAGCAAATAAAGCGAACAGAATGTTGGGCTTCATTAAAAGAAACTTTTTATTTAAGAATAAAGATGTAATACTCGCTCTACAACAGTTTAGTCAGACCCCACTTGGAATATGCGGTACAGTTTTGGTCTCCCCACCATGCAAAGGATATTGCTAAATTAGAAGGTGTTCAGCGTCGGGCAACGAAAATTATCCCTTCCTTGCGCAACAAATCCTACGAAGAAAGGCTTTCTACCCTTAACATGTTCTCTCTTGAGAAACGTCGCCTCCGAGGAAAACTGATCGAATGTTTTAAAATACTTAATGGTTTCACGAATGTAGACAGATCAACATTGTTTATGATCGATGACACTTTGCGCACGAGGAACAATGGCGTAAAACTCAGATGTAGACAAGTAAATTCAGACTGCACCAAATTTTTCTTCACCAACGTTGTAGTGCGAGAATGGAATAAGCTCCCATCATCAGTGGTCCAGTGTAACACGACTGACTCCTTCAAAAATAAGCTCGACCGTCACTTCCTTCAACTTAATATCAACTAGAGTAGAAATGCAACGTTTTGGAGTCTTCTGATTAATGTAAAATCACTTAGGTAGGTTTAAGGACAGACCACCAAGTCTGGACCATGGGGTCTGTGTGGTCTGATTTTCTATGTAAATCTATGTAAATCTCTCTCTCTCTCTCTCTCTCTCTCTCTCTCTCTCTCTCTCTCTCTCTCTCTCATAACTTTGTGTGCGCCAGGCACTTATCAAATATGAGAGTAAACACGGGAAGGTTAAGGTTCGCGTGTGGGTCTTTTGCCTCCGTGGGAACGACTGAGGAGGAGGAGGAGGAGGAGGAGGAGTTGGGGGGAGGGGCGTCGTAATATGAACATTAATTAACTACAGACTAACACCACGCCATTTCAGACCTTCCACCTCCTTCCTCGTCCTCCTCCTCCTCCTCCTCCTCCTCCTAATTCTGCGCCTGTTCCTCCTCCTCCCACTTTGTAACCTCCGTCAATCTCCTTCCGCCTCCTCATTCTTATTACCTCCATTCCTTCATCTACCCCTCCCTCTTTTCTCCTCCTCCTCCTCTTCTCAAACCACTGCCATCTCCGTATCTTCCACTTCCACCCTTCCACTCCACTCCCGCCACACCCACCATGTTATCCCACGTCACCTTAACCTTCTCTCCACCTCCAATTCCCTTAACCTACAATACCCTGTCACTTATACCTATCTCTGTCTATCCTACCGTCATTCCATTTCTTTTACCTTCTACACACACCTTGCACGCTATCCCAGCTCTGCCTTTCGTATCATTACACATGTTTTCTCTTTCCTGGCGTCATGTGTATTGGTATTGGAAGCAGTGTGTCGCGGGCTACTTAATTATCTCATTCTTTATCTTTGTCTTTTGTTCTGCCTCCTCTGACGTTGAAAAGTAAGTACTAGGCCATATCGTTTACCAGTAATGCCAAATATATACCTTCCTTCTCCTTCCATTACTCCTTCCATGGTGGTTCTTTTTCCTCTATTAGTTTAGGATATCAGCAAAAAATATGTTGACTCTCTCTCCCTCTCTCTCTCTCTCTCTCTCTCTCTCTCTCTCCCCCTCCCTGCCCCCTGGTCGTGCCGCCACCAGCCCTGCCTTGAGGGAGGGTCATAGCACTACCCGTGACCTTGGGCTTACCTGCAGGGCGGAGGCTGTCCTGAAATTAGACTCCTTCCCTCCCTCCCTCCCTCCTTTACCTTCCCTTCTCCTCTTACCTTGCCTTCCTCCATTCCTGGTCCTCCCCAACTCCATCGTCGACCTCCTTTCCTCCCTTGTTCTCTTCACCTTTCCTCTATCCCTCACCTTCCCTCTACTCCTTTATCTTCCCTTTATCCCATTACCTTCACTCCCTCCCTTACCATTTTTTCATCTCTAATCTTACCTCTCCACTTCATTCCCTTTCCTAACCAATTTCGCTCTTTCATTTTGCCCTTTCCCATTTTTCTTCCTTTCTTTTATCCTTTCATCCTTCAACTCTTCTCTTTCCCTTTCCTTGCAACTTTTCCTCACTCATCTTTTCCTTCCTCGTCGTGCCTCCTTCTCTTTTCTTTGTCTTTTCTTTCTCTCTTCTTCCCTTATCTGCTCTTTTATCATTTAACTTGTATAATTTCCTCCTTCAAATTCCTTCCCTCTTCATTTGAATTATTCTCATTCCTCAGTTCCCTCTCTCTCTCTCTCTTCCTTCAACTTAATATCAACTAGAGTAGAAATGCAACGTTTTGGAGCCATCTGATTAATGTAAAATCACTTAGTTTAAGGACAGACCACCAAGTCTGGACCATGGGGTCTGTGGTCTGATTTTCTATGTAAATCTATGTAAATCTCTCTCTCTCTCTCTCTCTCTCTCTCTCTCTTATATTACTCCCCATTATATTGTAAGATCTTTTGACTAACTTTCTTAATATCACTCATTCCATTTTTTTTTCTCTTTCTTTTCACTATTTTAATTATACTCTCCTTACGATCCTTAACCTATTCCTTTTCCTCCCTCCCTTCCTCTGTTCTTTGTCCACCTGAAATCATTCCTTTCTCTCTGTCAGTGTTGTCTTTCCCTTTTCAATTCCTCCATCCTTCTCTCCTTCCCTTCCTTTGTCTCTTCTTCGGTTCCTCTTCACCCTCCCTTCAGCTCCTCAGTAACTTTTCTTTTCGCTTCTTTATCACTGGTCCCTTACTTACATTTTGTTCTCCTTTTCTCTATTTGTTCAGCCACTAACTTCGCTTCTCTTTCTCTATATATTCACTATGTTCCTCTGCCATTCCCCCCTTTAACCCTTTCTTCTATTACTGCTTGCCTTACTCTCTTTTCTAGTGTTTCCTCTATGCCTCCCTCCTACCCATCCTTTTACTTACTTCTCAAACTCAATTTAACTAAACTCAGTCATTGCCAAACAGTTCCATTATTTCTCTATTCTATCCGTGCTTTTATCTTTTTCTCTCCGTCTTCCTCCTCCTCTCTCTCTCCTCTCTCTCTCTCTCTCTCTCTCTCTCTCCTCCTCCTCCTCCTCCTCTCTCTCTCTCTCTCTCTCTCTCTCTCTCTCTCTCTCTCTCTCTCTCTCTCTCTCTCTCTCTCTCTCTCTCTCTCTCTCTCTGATCTCTCTCTCTCTCTCTGACCTATTCAAACAAGTCTCTCTCTCTCTCTCTCTCTCTCTCTCTCTCTCTCTCTCTCTCTCTGCAGTTGTCCTATAGAGCAAGAAATATTATCTCCAATCCAAAATTTATACTCCATTTTTGTTTCATTAATTTCACGGCTTTCTCTCTACCCCCCCCCTCTCTCTCTCTCTCTCTCTCTCTCTCTCTCTCTCTCTCTCTCTCTCTCTCTCTCTCTGTGTGTGTGTGTGTGTGTGTGTGTGTGTGTGTGTGTGTGTTTGTGTGTGTGTGTGGCGGCACTGTGGCGGCGTGTGGCAAGGCATGTGGCGTGTGACAATCAGGTGTGTGTGGATTACGTGAGGTGGAAGAGAGAGAGAGAGAGAGAGAGAGAGGAGCAGGAAGAGCAGAGCAGAGGGGAGCGAGCATCAAGCAGGAACCAGCGGCAAGAAGGCTCGTCACCTCCAGAGCGTGACTCCCACTCCTGCTGCGTCCCTCGCCCTCTTTGCGACACGCCGAGGCTCATTATTCCTCCTTCTCCTCCTCCTCCTTCTCCTCTTGCTCTTCCTCCTCCTCCTCCTGCTCCTCCTCTTCCTCCTCCTCCTCTTGCCTTCCTCTTCTTCCTCCTCCTCCTCCTCCTCCTCCTCCTCTTGCCTTCTTCCTCCTCCTCCTCCTCCTACTCCTTCTCCTACTCCTCGCCCTCCTCCTTCTTCATTTCTTCTTTTATTTCCTGTTTTTGTTGTTGGTGTTATGTTTCTTCTTCCTCCTCCTCTTCTTCTTTTTCTCCTCCTCCTCCTCCTCCTCCTCTTTTGCTGCATTCCTTTTCTTTAGTCCTTATCTCTGATCTCCATTTGTTGAATTTCTTAACCCGTTGTGTATTTTTTTGTCTAACCATCCTGTTGTTTTATTTCATTCTTGTTCCTGTTCTTATTCTTCTTTCTTCTTTCTTCTTCCTCCTTTTTCTCCTCCTCCAACAAATTCTTTAACCTTTCTTCTATTCTTCCTTCAACTCTAACTCATCTCTCATAATATATTCTTCCTATAAGTTCTTCTTCGTATATGTATTCTTTCTCCGTTTTTCTTCTTCCTCGTCTTTTCCTTTTTCCCCCTCACATATCAAAAAGAACGGGACAAAGGGCAGATTCTGGGGACTGTGAATAACGCTGATGCTACACTTTTCCATGCAAGAGAAAGGAAAAGAGAAGACGAAAATGTAGTGTTGGTAAAAGCTTTGATTCTTGAAGGTCTCTAGTGACGAGGAGAGGAATGGAAGAGGAAGGAGGAAAGACTGATGGAAAGATGGTGCAGGAGAGAGGCATGATGACAGATTGGGAGGGAAAGGAGAGGGTGAGGATTTGAAGTAAAAAATAAAGGACGATCAAAAAGGACAAAGGAAATGGAAAAGATAGAAAGGAGGAAACGGGAGATGAAAGAATGACGACAGATTGGGAGGGAGAGAAAGGATAAAAATTAGAGTAAAGAGGAAAATAAATAAGTGGAGGCGAACGAAAAGAAGATAAAATGTAAAAAGGGGAAGGAAATATGGAAGACACGAACGGAGATAGAGAGGTAAATTAGAGAAAAGGGATCAAAGGTATAAGAGGAAAAGAGAAAGAGAAGGAGGTGAACGAAAATAATAAAATATGTAAAAAAGAGAAGGAAATATAAAAGAGACACAAAGGGAGATAGAGAGGGAAATTAGAGAAAAGGGATCAAAGGAATAAGAGATAAAGGGAATGAAGAGAGGATTAAAGAGAATGGAAGAAAGAAAATTGATGGCAGAATGGAAGAGAGAGAAAAGTTGAAAGGTGAGTACGGAGAAAGAGGATAAAATGAGGAAATATATACGTTACAACAAAAGCTGAAAGTGAATGGGCCTAAGCAGAAAGAAAAAGAGTGAATGCGGAAAGATTTATGAATTTGAAAATGAAGTAGGAAAACAATAAAAACAAGAGAAATAGAAAATACAAATAACAAAAAGAAAAATGCTTTAGGATTATGAAAAAAAAATGGAACACCAAAACGATCAGCTCACGGCAACGAAAACATGACAAACAGAAAAGACAAAGAAACAAAAAAGAAACAACGTGGAAAGAAAACAGAAGGAGGATTTCAATAAGGAAGCAGCTGGACCACAGAAAAAAACGGTATTTGCAGGTAAGAATAAAGAGCAACAGCCTCACACACTTGAACTAAGCCCTCCAATTAGATGACACCTGAAGAAGTGTCATTTTTCCTTCCCCTCCCCATCCATCCTTTCTCCTCTTCCTCTCTCCCTTGCTCCTATACTTCACTTCCTCCTTCCCGTAATATCCGTGACACCTGGCTGTTCGTGCAGAGCCGTGACACACCTGCAGTCGTGAGCACGTGCAGGTGAGGGAACAAGAGAGCGAGAGATAATAAGTTAGCGGGAAGAAGAAAACAAAGAGGAACCAGGAAGAGAGAATGACCAAGAAAGATCACGTACACACACACACACACACACACACACACAGACACTCACACACACACACACACACACACACACACACACACACACACACACACACACATGCTCAAGAAGGGAGGGAGGGGCAAACCTTCACGCCCACTGTCATGCAAGGAAGCCATGTGAAGTTTCATGACCCTCGGTGGGCGGCCATGCACGGCGCCAGGAACAGGTGACGTTAATTAGCCTAACACACCTGTCTTCTTTTTCTTTTAAATTTTCTTCTTTTCTTCTACTTCTTTTTTCCTAATGCTCCTCCTCTACCTCCATCACGTATTTGATTTTTCAACAAGATTTTTTTGTCCACATTTCATGGTTCTTTGCTTAATTTTCCACCCTCCTGCCTTTCATTCTTCTTTCGTTTCATTAATTTTCTCTTTCTTTAGTTTCTTTTCTTTTCTTTGTTTCATCTTCCTTCCCTTCCTTCCTTCCTTCCTTCCTTTCTTCCTTCCTCCCCCCTTTCTTCGTTCTCTACCTTTCTTTCTTTCTTTCTAATTTTATATCTTCCTTCTTTCCTTTTTTCGGATCAATTGAACAATTGCCAATTCTTTAGTTGGGCAGAGTTGGGGGGCAATTCTTCAGTTGATGACAGGACTACAGCGGGCGGCCAAAACCTCACCGGTAGACCTGACATCAGGGGATCAAAACCTCAGCAGATGACCTGACCTTACCTTAACACCTCAACGGTGGACCTGACATCAGAGGATCAAAATCTCACCCTAACATTTTTTCCTAACCTGACACAACTTGTGACCAATTTTAGCACCATTGGGTTCATGTATTCTGTCTATTGTTCGACATGGCCCGTGACACATTCAAGCCTGTCGTGCTCCCTCTGCTGACTGAGGATCCTTTGCCTGTGATCAATTGGCTTAAACAACATCGACTTTCTTCACTCATATCTGCAGGAATTTATGTGGTGCAACCGATTTTTTGCCAATGCATTTGAAAATCAGTGTATTCATTTTTTCCACTCAATTCCCTATGTGAAAAATGCAAAAAATAAAGTGCTCCACATATGGTGTGTATTCTCACACCCATTTAGTATACATTTACATAACAATAAAACTATTAGTTATAAATAATGCAATATATAGAATATAAGATTATGCATAATAAATGGCATAAACCAAATATAATATATAATTTCCGATATTTCTAGTTGGGGGGCGATTCTTCAGTTGAGCAGAGTTGGTGGGGCGAATCTTCAATTGGGAACTCTGGGGGGGCGATTCTTCAATTGATTCCTTTTTTCTTCCTTCCTTCCTTCCTCACTCTCCTTCCTCTTTCCCTTATCTTTACCTTTCTTACTTTATTTCTACTTTTCTTTCTTTCTCTTTCAACTTTTATATACTCCTTCCTTCCTTCCCTCCTTCCTTCCTTCATTTATTTATTTATTCATTCCTCTTCCAGTATCTACCAAACATTAATCTTTCTTCTCCTCCATCCCTATCATCTTTCCTTCCTCCTATCTTTTCTCCAGTGCCTTTCATGCTAATAATAATTCCACTTTCCCTCCCTCCTTCCTCTCTGCCTCCCTCACCTGGTCACACTCATCTGAGCAGCCTAAAGAGACACGCCCAAGAGAGGAACTAAAACCTCAAATGTCAATGGACGAATTTTTTTTAGATCAACTGAAAGTGAAAAGTAATGAGTGAGAGTGAGTGTGAATGAGTGAATGAGAGAGAGCGAGAGTGAATGAGAGATAAAATGAGAGTATGAGAGAGCGAAGTTACCAAAGAAAATCTAAGAAGACAAATAAGAGGAAACGAGACAAAAGAAAAGAGAAAGTTGTGAAGGAATAAGGAGAGAGAAGTAAACGGGAATGTATATAAGGAAATAATTGGAGGTCTCTCTCTCTCTCTCTCTCTCTCTCTCTCTCTCTCTCTCTCTCTCTCTCTCTCTCTCTCTCTCTCTCTCTCTCTCTCTCTTCATTTTACTAATAGAAAGCATGTTAAAGACCTCCATATTAATGTATTCAACCACCCCACCACCACTCACCACCCCCACCCCACCCCACCTCATTAATAACACCACATCATTAGCAGCGCCTTGGTAATAGTGTTGTTCCTGTGATCACTAATTAATGTCCTGTTGAAATTCCCCAGGGCGCCTCAGACCACCAGCCAAGAGAACAACTTCGCTACCACCTCCACCCAATCCCCCCACCCCCCCCACCAGCCCCAGCCCTCTCAATCCCTTACTTCCCCCACTGAACCCTTTCTTGCTCAATTCCAGTCCTTCTTGCCCCGTTTTGCTCTCCCAACCTCACCCTGTTTCTCTCTCTCTTCTTGCAAAACCACCCCACACCAACTCCTTCTCCTTCTATATCACCCCAGTATCCTACCCCCTTCATCTCTTTACCCCACCCCACCCTACTCCGCTGTCTTGACCAAATTCGCCCCACTCAGTCCCGGTTTCCTCTTCCTGGTCAGATTTACTCTTTCCAGTTATAGTCTCAGTCCCTTTAAAGCCCTTCCCTCCCCATTCACTTCAGTCCCTCTCCATTCCAGCCTAGCATACCATATCTCACCCCGTTTTCCTTTATCTCGTTAGCTTCACTCATTCCACTTGCATCCCTATTTCCTTGTAAAGACCTTCCCGTCTAATTTATTTCAGTCCCTCCCCTTTCTAACCTCCCCATTCCTCTTCCAGATCAGCTGCACTCTTTTCGCTTACACTCCCACCACATTTGAACCAATTTCCACTGCACTCCTTTCCGCCCCTTGCCATTCCAATCTGTCATGCCACACCCATTCCTGCACCAGCCAATTTTGTGCTTCACCCGTTATTCACATTTCCCTCTAGATCGCTTTGTTCTCCTCACTTATATCTTCGCTCTTTGCACTATCTTCTGCTCTTACAACATCTTACTACCTCCCAATCATCTTCATTCCTCCCTCTCCCCCTCTCCCTTCCCTTCTCTTGATTCTTATCGTCCTGCAGACTCTTCCGCGTTATCTTATCTCACCAAGCCTTGTCTCTTCCCGTTCCGTTTATCTCTTCCTCCTCTTGCCTCATCCTCGCCCCACCCAGCCGTCCCTCATAGCAGTCCTCTTCACGCCCCGCAATGTTGTTTGGTTTACAGGTGATGGCAGGTAACGGTTCGAGCCCCGCCCATGCATCTTCACGCCTCCCTCAAGCACCGCGACGCATAAAAGCCAGTCTGGTGCAGCTAAGTGTGGAGGGATGATAAAAGAAAGTGTGTGTGTCTGAGTGAAGATAACAGAAACAGAGTAAGCCAAGGCGTAGAAGTGGAAAAGTTCGATGATGGTATGACTGTGACTGTGTACTTCAATGTGTATGTGTAATTATAAATGCACACACACACACACACACACACACACACACACACACACACACACACACACACACACACACACACGACAACCACCACCATAATCACAGACAAAATTAAATAACGTTTCAAACCCCACCATCAGCACCACCACCACCACCACCACCACCACACCACAAAACCTCCCTTCACCACACCCAACAACCTGCACTCTCACCTTTCTCTCCCCCTCTGCCCTTACCTACCTACCCACCTCCCCGCGCCCAGGTATGCCTCTCCCCAGGTAGTCCCGCCCTCCAGGTAGATAATGAGCAGGTGCAGGCGCTAATGGGAGACACTAATAGCGACGCAACGATGCTAATGGATGCAACTAAAACCACAGCCATCCACCTCTTACGGAGGTTGACTGTGGTGGTGGAGGGTAGTGGTAGTGATCGTATTGGTGGGGGTGGTTGTGGAAGTGGTGTTGGTGCATTCTGAGGAGGCGGAGGAGGAGGAGGATGTATACAAGTGGAGGAGGGGAAGGAGAGAATGGGGAGAGAAGAGGAGTAAGGAGGAGGAGGAGGAGGTGGAGGAGCAAGTGGAGGTGGGAAACGCTGAGCAAGAGCAGGAGAAGCTGGAAAATGATGATGAAGTGTCAGATGAAGAGAAAGAGGAGGATTATTAAACACCATGAACCAGTGAATGTAAAGGAGGGAATGAGAGAGGAAGAGAATAAATGAGGAGAAATGAGAAGCGTTTGAACATGGGAGGGGCAAAGGCCGACAACATGAAGTAACCCTGAGGAGGAGGAGGAGGAGGAGGAGGAGGAGAGAAAGAGAAAATGCCGTAATGAAGAAAAAAATAGATGAGCTACAAATGGTAATACTAGCTTTTCCTCTTCCTCCTCCTCCTCCTCCTCCTCCTCCTCCTCCTCCTCCTCCTCCTCACACCGAATCATCCTTCAATGGAACAACCTTCCTGCAGAAGTAGTAAGTGCGAAAATCATCAGCCCCTTTGAAAATCGCATCGACCGTCATTTCGTTGGGCCAAGAGTAAACTGAATATACGTACTTAAGTGCTTTCATTTACTCTGCAAGCATGACGTGACTGTCGAGCAGATTAAATCACTAGAGCGGGCAACCTCGTAATGCGCCCATCGAGATCCATTATCTATCTTTCCATGTTTTCTATGTTCTTACGTTTCTTCTTCTTCCTCCTCCACCTCCTCTTCCTCCTTCACCTTTTTTTTCTTTTTTCCTCCTCCTCCTCCTCCTCCTCCTCTAGTGGTCACGTATCAGGATGCTGGGAGGTCAGATGGCCAGTCAGATTGTACCTCGATCACGTTATGTCCATCTTGCTTCTTCCCTCTTTCCTTCATTTATTCCTCTCCTCCATCCATACGTCTCCATTTCTATTTCCCTCCTTAATTTCACTCCACCATTCATACGCCTCCATCCCTTGACCACTCCTTGTTTCTTCCTTCTCTCACTCTCATTCACACACCATTTTCATTCGTTCACACACTCATTGATTCATTCATTTACATTCATTCGCATTATATTTTAGTATTTTTTGGGGGAATAGCATTTAGTAACATTTCTCTCGTCCAAGTGTAATATTTCCGTTTGTTTGGCTTTAACGTTATACGAGTTTTCTCTGTAGTTTGCAAGAGAAAAGGAAAGAAAAGATGACAAGATAAGATAACAATGGATCAGAAAAGAGATCAAGGAAATGGAAAATATAAGAGAAGTAAAAATAGAAAGGAAATTAATAGAGCAGAAATATATCAAAAGGAGACTAACAGAACAGAATAGGAAAGGGAATTGAAGAAAACGTTCATTTGAGCGTACTTCTTTTTTTGCCCCCCTATTCCCCCAATCGCTGAACTCACACTCAGGAAACACGATACTCACACACCACGGCCTTCACTCCACCCACGCCCCTCATGCAGAAAAAGTAACAAAGAAAAACAACCGCCAACTTAAGGCCAAGAAGGAAATGAGCACTATAGCCAAATGCAGGAAAAGAGAGTCCAGAAAAAAACCGAAGCCCCCACCTAAAGTAAAAGAGGAAAAAAAAAACAAGCCCAAATAAATGAAAACGATACGAGAAAACTTCCTAAGAGAGTACAGATGAAAACCGAAGCCTCCATTTAAAGTAAAGAAGGAAAAAGCACTATAACCAAAATAAAAGAAAAAACAAGCTTATAGAAAAGATAAGACAAAAAAAAACAGCAAAGAAAGTAAAATAGTAAAGTGTCTTACCCACCTAAGACGCATTAGGAAATCAGCATTCTAGTTAGAATATAAAATAAAACGGGTAAGACAAACACTCGCTGAAAGTATAAAGAAGAAAAGGTAAGCTTCCACCTAATGTAAAGTAAGAAAAGACAAGTCTGCCCAAAATAAAGAGAGAAAATAGTTAAACAAATACTAAAAAGTAAAGAAGAAAAGCGAAGCCCTCACCTTCAGTAAAGAAAAGCTTGTCCATTCAAAATAAAAGAGAAAAAGGTAAGGGAGAAGCACCCCTTGAGAGAGTACAGAAGGAAAGGGACGCTGAACCAACAAAAATGAAAGGAAGAGAAAGGAATTGATGAAAGGAAATCTCTTAATTTTTTTTTTTTTAGTTACAAAGTGGGGGAAGAGAATGAAGGAATGAAGGAAATCGTCTCACATTCTTCAATTCCAAAGAGAAAAAAAGTAAGAAAAGTGAGAAAAAAGGGAATTGAAAGGAAGGAAATTGTCTCTTAGTCTTCAATTCCAAAGAAAAAAATAGTAGGAAAAGTAAGAAAGAAGGGGAGGGAATAAAGGCGAATCTCTCAGATTTCCCCTTCTCTGAGGCAACAACAAAAAAAAAAGGAAAAGGACTAGGAAAGGAGAGGATAAAAGAATGGGCTCTCATATTCCCCATTTTCTTATGTTAAATAACAAGAAAGAAAAAAAGAAATAGGAAGATGGATGGAGAACCTCTCAAATTCTCCCTTTTCTGAGGCAACAAGACAAAAGGCCACACCCAGGGAGGTCAGGGCGGGCTCAGGGACACACGAGGTCACCGACACTGCCTATCAGCAACATCTTAGGTCACGGAGCCATGAAGGGAGGAAGGGACTGGAAGAGGCTGGAGAAAAGGAAGGGAGTCACGGAGAGGCTCAGATACACACTTATGTATATGGTTTGCATTAGGAGGAGCGGAAAAGGGAGAGAAGGAAGAAAAGGAGGAGGAGGAGGAGAAGGAGGAGGAGGAGGAGGAGGAGGAGGAGGAGGAGGGAGAGAAGGGGGAGATGGTGGTTGGAGTGGTAGTCAGAGAAAACAAGAAAAAGAAGAGGAAGAAGAAAAAGAAAAGAAAAGGTGATGATGATGATGATGATGGAGTGATAACGATGATGCTGATGATGAATGGGAAGAAGAAAAAGTAGTAGTAGTAGTAGTAGTAGTAGTAGTAGTAGTAGTAGTTTAGAAGAACAAGAAAGGAAAGGGAAATTAACTTTCTCGCTAAATCAGCTTTCCGAAGTTGGGTGCTCTGTATCGTCTCCGACAGTTCTTTTCCCCTCCCAAATGCTGTCCAAATATAGAGGCCTTGTCCGCCCTCTTATGGAGTATGTATCTCATGTGTGGGGGGGGCTCCACTCACACAGCCCTACTACACAGAGTGGAGTCAAAGGCTTTTCGTCTCATCAACATCCCTCCTCTATCTAGCAGTTTTCTACCTCTTAAATTCCGCTGCAGTGTTGCTTCTCTTTCTGTCTTTATCGATATTTTCATGCAAACTGCTCTTCTGAACTTCCTAACTGCATGCCTCCCCCTCTCCCGCGGCCCCGCTGCACACGACTTTTTACCCTTGCTCTACTATCCCTATATTATCCAAATCCCTCATGTAAAAGTTAACTAGCATCTTCATTCTTTTATCTCCTACGCTGGTAAACTCTGGAACAGCCTCCCTTCATCTGTTTCCTCCTGCCTGCGACTTAACTCTTTTAAGGAGAGAGTATCAAGACATTTCTCCACGCGAAATTGTCTTCTCTTATGGCCTCTCGTTATATATACATCTATATATCAATATCCATCCATTCATCTATCTATCTATCCATCCATCTATCTATCTATCCATCTATCCATCTATCCATCCATCTATCCATCCATCCATCCATCCATCCATCCATCCATCTATCTATCCATCCATCTATCTATCCATCTATATCCATTCATTCATCTATCTATCCATCTATCCATTCATCTATCTATATCTATATCTATCTATCTATCTATCTATCTATCTATTCATTCATCTATCTATTCATCTATCTATCTATCCATTCATTCATCTATCTATCTATCTATCTATCTATCTATCTATCTATATATATATATATATATATATATATATATATATATATATATATATATATATATATATATATATATATATATATATACATACGTTGTTGTTGTTGTTGTTGTTGGAGGAGCGTCTAGCGGACTTTTTTTGTTGTTGTTATTTATTGCCCTTTAGCTGCCTCCCTTCCGTAAAAGAAAGAAAAAAAAAGAAAAAAATAATAATAATAAGAAGAAGAAGAAGAAAGGATAAAAAGAAAAAGAAAAAAAATTGAATGATAACGATGAAAAAAATAGCAAACAGCGTTCCCCACATTCCCAGCAGCCACTAAGGCGCCGCGGCAGTGGTGTTCCCGAGGCGTGCAGCTCAGGCCCTAAAATAACCTACTAGCGAGTCCCTCAAGCGTGCAACATAACCAAATATTCTGGAGACCTCACAAAGCCACGCCGAGGCAGATTATTGCGTCCTGCACTCACGAGGGAAGCAAGGATGAAGAAAGGGAGAGGTAGAATCGAGCAGGGGAGAGGGTGAAGGCAGAGTAGGAAAGAGAGGACTGGTGATTGAAGAACAGAAGATAGCAGAGGAAGGAGTAAGTGAGAATTTTCGGTAGGAGGGAAGAGGCAGAAGGAAAAATACAAATGAGGAGAGTTGAGATGAGAAAAATGGTAAGACAGGTATGAAGAAAGGAAGAGGTAGAATGGGGATAAGGGGGAGAGGGTAGGCAGAGCAAGGAAGGAAGGGACAAGAGATGAGGAAAAGTAGATAGCAGAGGAAGGAGAAAGAGAGAATTTTCGGTAGGATTGATGAAACAAAAGGAAAGTTAAACGGAGGGAGTAAAGATGAGAAGAGAAAAATGTTAAGGAAAACTGTAGGTTAGTTGGGGTTAGTTCTGAAGGAGAATGAGTGGGAATAAAGAAGAGGAAAAAAGGAAAGTGAAACAGTTTAGCAGGAGTAAAGATGACAGGGGAGAGAAAAGAGACTACAATAGGTGTTTTGCTGGATGGTGAGGAATGAAGCAGGAAAGGACTGGAAAGACAGAGAAAGGAGGAACTAATATGGAGACGGGAATGAATATGAAAAGCAGGAAAAAGGGAGGAGGACAGAGACGAAAAATAAATAAAGAAAGAGTAGAAAAGGGAGACGAAACTTGAAAAGAGAAAAAGCTAATAATTAAATAAGGAAAGAAGAAAGCCTAAGAGGAGGAAGGAGAGAGGATGAGCAGCAGTCGCAGTCAGACAGAAGAAGAGGTAAGAAGAGAGTGAGAAAAAAACTAAAAGAGAAACAGGGAGGGAGAAACAGACGGACGCAAAGGAAGAGGGAGTAGACTGACATGAAGACGTAAAAAAAAAAGTTGGAACGAAACAGACGGAAGGAGCGAGGAGAGAAAAGGGCGGGGGACGATTTTCTCTCCTAGTTAAGCAATACTGGAAAAAAGAAGGAAAAAAGTTGTTTGGGAGGAGTCACGGCGTAGAGTTCTCACCTCCTCCACCTCCTCCACCTCCTCCTCCTCCTCTTCCTCCTCCTCCCTTTCCTCTTCTTCCACCTCCACCTCCATCTCCTTCTCCTTCTCCTCCTCCTCCTCACACCTGCCTGCCTCGACCTGCCACCTGCCCGGCCTTCCTCTCCCTTTCTTCGTTCTTACATAAACGTGAAGGAGCAATTATACTTAAATACCGAGAAAATTTGCATCTCTCAATCAATTTTTCTCTATCTCCTTCTCCATCTATCTATCTCCGTATCTGTCTATCTACTCAAGGCCGGCAACGGGGAACATTCAAAAGATGGGAGTACCACCACCACCACCACCACCACTACCATCACCACAACCACCACCACCAGCCGTGTCTACAAGAGCAGCATCACCCCCGGACTCACTTACTAGGCGGTGGAGCGGTCCTGACTAATGGCCGTATGCTAATTGAGGGTCTAATGAAGGGCCAGCAGCATGTCCCACGAGGCTGGTGCACGTGGGCCACATCAGGTGATTGCTCGGGTAAGGAACGTAGGTGAGGAAAGGTGAGAGAGGAAGGGGAGAAAACAGCGAGCAAGTGAGGGAGAGGAGAGATCAAAGCTAGAAAGATGGGAGGAAATTGGAAGAAGGGAAAACGGGGAGAGAGAATGTGGGAGAGGAGATCAATGCAGGAAAGGTGGGCCGGGAAGGGGAAAAAAAGGAAATTCTAGAGAGTGAATAAGAGAAAGAAAAGTAGGATAGAAGAGGTAGAAAAGGAAGGGGAAAGACGGGGCACAGGTAACATGAGTGAGAGGGAATGGGTATCGTGGGGGGGGGGGGGGGGGAGAGAGAGAGAGAGAGAGAGAGAGAGAGAGAGAGAGAGAGAGAGAGAGAGAGAGAGAGAGAGAGAGAGAGAGAGAGAGAGAGAGAGAGAGAGAGAGAGAGAGAGAGAGAGAGAGAGAGAGAGAGAGAGAGAGAGAGAGAGAGAGAGAGAGAGAGAGAGAGAGAGAGAGAGAGAGAGAGAGAGAGAGAGAGAGAGAGAGAGAGAGAGAGAGAGAGAGAAATAAATAAAAGACGAAAGACGAGACAAAACACGACAAGAAGAGGCAAGACGATGCACCTGCACCAACGGGCCAATACTAATGCCCGCCCGCAGTCCTCCTCCCCCGCGCCTCGGCCAGCTCACCGCCTTGCATAACAGCACGAGCAGGGGGCCGTCGCGACACCCGAAGGCGCTGCTGATGAGGTCACTTTCATAAAGGGGAAAGGTAAAAAGTGCTCCAGCTGGACGCTTTCTACTACTTAACAGTAAAAAAAATATAAATATGAAAGAAATATCTAAATCATCATCAGCACAATAACAACAACAACAACAACGACAACAACAATAACAACAACAACAACAATAATATTCTTCAAAGCGGACGTGGTTGATGTGGTGGATGATTTTTCCTTTATCTCATCAACCTGTCTTTTATTTCTGTATTTTGTTTTTTTAGTTTGTGTGCATGCGTGTATGTGTTTGTTTGTTTGTTTGTGTGTGTGTGTTTTGCGTGTGTGTGTGTGTGTGTGTGTGTGTGTGTGTGTGTGTGTGTGTGTGTGTGTGTGTGTGTGTGTGTGTGTGTGTGTGCTCCTCCTCCTCCTCCTCCTCCTCCTCCTCCTCACTTTGCCAGTCTCACGAAAAAGGAATTATTAAAGACAGCTCAAGGCTGTTTAGAAATTTTGTTGAATTTCATTTTTGATCAACTTTTTGTGGGTGTATAAAAGGGCGGCGCCAATGAATCTCCTCTTGCCTCATTTAATCCACGCCTCATCAAGACTATATGGGTAATTAAGAATAAATTAAATGCATCAATAATAGGAGGAGAGCCTGGTAACCCACCCACATCGCCGCCCAGGTAACCCGCTTATCTGATACTTCTTCTTCCTCTTCATCATCTCCTTTCTTATTTGCCACTTCATTATTTCCTCTTCATATCTTTTGATGCTTATTTACCATTACAATCTTGCCAATTAGTGTTATTCCTATTCATCGTTGTTGGAATTATTCTCTACTATTTTATTATCGTTTTCAGAAATTACTATCATTATCATAGTTCTTATTTATCTTCATCTTAGTATTCTCCTATTCTTTCTTCCATCTTTTTCTTTTTCTTCTTCTTCTTCTTCTTCTTCTTCTAATTATTATTATTATTATTATTATTATTATTATTATTATTATTATTATTATTATTATTATTATTATTATTATTATTATTATTATTATTATTATTATTATCATTATTATTATTACTATTATTATAATCACACATATACCTTTTCATATAATCTTCCTCTCACCTGCCGTGCTTGTTGAAAAACCCTCCACTTTTGCCCCCTTCCATCCCTTCATTACCTGGCCCAACCTGCCTTTCTTTCACGCTTTCTTATCTCCCCTCGACACCATAAGTCACCGCGAGTCACCACCTTCTCCCCTTTCCCTTCCGGCTCACCTCCATCCATCTATATACTTTCCCTCCTCCTCTCCCTTCTCTCCACCTGTATTTTCCTCGCCATTCAGGAACTTTCTCATGTGTATCTAGTCACGAGTCGCTCTCTTTGACTTGCCGCACCACAGACATGGTGTGTGTGTGTGTGTGTGTGTGTGTGTGTGTGTGTGTGTGTGAGGAGAGAGAGAGAGAGAGAGAGAGAGAGAGAGAGAGAGAGAGAGAGAGAGAGAGAGAGAGAGAGAGAGAGAGAGAGAGAGAGAGAGAATAAGTCTTAGTCTACCTGATAACACCTGAGACTGTTTACCTGGAAAACTAATCACGCATAACCAATCCGCCACCCCGACCCCCGCTCATGCTTTTCTTGCACCTTTTCCTCCCCAGTGATGGGATGCGATGTGTTGTTTGTGTTTCGACTCTTAAGCAAAAAATATATCCAAACGCCATGAGTGTTTTAAGGAAAGTCTCATCACATGTCGGTATGTAAGTCCAGAAATGTTTGAAAATATGGGGATTAGTCTTTCTAACGGGACCCTCTTCTTCTCTTCGATTAGTTTTAGTGCTATATTATTTGGTAAGATTGAGGTGTTTAAGCTTTTCGTCTTCTGCTGTGTGTGTTCAGTTTTTTGTTACCGAAAGAAATATATTTAGCCAATTATTTGAACCAGCCACCTAGATATTTCTTTCCCTACTAATAATTTTACTGTTAGTTATTTCCTTCATTATTCCATCCCTTTTCCCTATTACTACCTCTCATTCTCTCTTTTTTTTTCCAAATTAATCTTTTCCTTTCGTTGACCAATGATCAGTGGCAGGCAACGACTCCTCAGGCCCGGGTTCGAATCCCGTCCCGAGCAGTTGGCGTGCAGCTCACTCAACTGTTTATCCTCGGGCTGGTTGGTAGAGGGATACCTGGGTAAAACTAGGGAAGGTAAACTGAGGAAATCCCGTATTTAACATTGGCCCGTGTCCCGGGGTAATGGGCTCTTACCTACAACAGGATCAAAGGGGCAACCGTGAGGAGATGAGCACCGCAGCCACGCGCAGCTACAGCATATGCACCAAACTTTACCTTAACTTACCGCCTTTTTAGGTTTGATTATGTCTTCTTCACCTCTTGACCCTAACCTCCTTCCTTCTCTTATCTCATTTATTCCTAATTTCTCATTATCTCACATTTTATCTTCCTCTCATACATCTTCCTAAGCCTTACGAGTGACCCCACCCCATTATTTACCTTTTCCTCGGTCTCTTTTTTTACCTTGACTACCATTGGTCACCTTTACCGACGGTGAACCAGTCAAATTTCACCATGAGGAGCCGTAAGATAGATAGATAAATACACAGATGGAGAGAGAGAGAGAGAGAGAGAGAGAGAGAGAGAGAGAGACCTCTCTCTCTCTCTCTCTCTCTCTCTCTCTTCCATTTTTACTAGTTATCTGATTTTCATGTTAGGTTGTCTTCAACACCCCTTCCCCTCAATTCGCTTTCTTTCTCTCTCTCTCTCTCTCTCTAACACACACACACACACACACACACACACACACACAGAGGTAGGATCAGAGTAGAGCCAAAGGGAACGCACCTTCTTAGTACCTTTCTCCCCTTCACCTCCCCCGCCCTCCTCTCGAAGCTAGCCACGCAGAAAGAGCTAATGATCTGCTATATTTCCCTATAAATTATAATGATGCATGGCCGCCCCGGAAGCCTCTACGTTCCTTCTTTTCTAGCCCCTCTTCGCCCCCTCACTTTACCCCCATATCAAGCTCTCCTCCCTTTGTTGTTCTCCTTTCAAATCGATCCTTCCTTACTATCTTTGTTTTATCAGATCCTTCTCTTTTCTTGCTTCCTTTCTTTCTTAACTATCTTCGTCTCTTCCTACCTCTCCTCGTTTGTTCCTTCTTACCTATCTCTCTGGTTTCTTCCTTACTGACTTCCTTCTTTTATCCCTCTCATTATATATTTCTTTTTGCCTTGTTTTCCTTGTTTCCTTTCTCTTTCAATCCTCTCTTCCTCTGCCTCTTTCAATAATCTCTCATAACGCCCTGTTCTCACGCATATCCCCTCCTGAAACTACCCCTCCTCTTCCTTCTTCTTCTTCTTCTTCTTCTTCTTCTTCTTCTTCTTCTTCTTCTTCTTCTTCTTCTTCTTTCTCCTTCTCTTCCTCCTCCATGTCCTCCTCCTTCTGCTCCTCCTCCTCCTCTTCTTTTCTCATCCTCTTCCCCTTCCTCCTCCTCCTTAGCAGTTATTTAGTGCCAGTCTTGGCGAGTACTGAGAAGAGAAACTTAACTAATAGGAAATAATCCATCACTGTATTCAGGAAGAGGAGGAGGAGGAGGAGGAGGAGGAGGAGGAGGAGTAAATATATGATGAAAGAGAGGGAAGAAAGATATTACGAAATCTAAACAGAGAGATGAATTAAGACAAGAAGAGTAAATGTGCAAAGGAAGGGAGAGAAAAAAAGAAAAGAGAGGAGACAAGAATTGAACGAAGAACAGGAGGTAAAAGCAAACCAGAAAGAGAGAGAAAAAAGAAGGTTGAAAGGAAAGGTGAAGAACACGATAAATATATAAAAAAAACGAAAAAGTATTAAGTGGAAGAAGTGGAGATGATGGAAACAAGTGAAGTGGAAAATATGAAGAAGAAGGGAGGAGTGAAGGAAGCGAAAGACCCGTTCAGAGGAGGGCGAGGAGGAGGAGGAGGGAAGGCCGCGTCGTGATATGCCAGGGGTTTTTACTCCTCGACCCAGAAAATTGTCACCCCAAACCTTTTACTTTTCAGGTGTGAGAACGCGCGGAAAGCAAGCAGGCGTGAGGGGAAAAGGAGTTGTATGCTTAAGCTAAATGAGTTAAGCCTTGAAATGGAGTTAAGTCATCAAACACCTTTTATTACTGCGAAGCACGTGGGCTGGGAAGGGTTTGTGTACGTATTGGGAAACACCATACTAGTAACCACATGAATAAGAAGAAACAGAAAAGAAAAAAGAAATTTATTTATTAGCATTATCTTTCAGACCTATCATTAATGTTTTCATTATGTTTATTATTTTCTCATACTTAATATTTTACTTACTGTTCGTGTTGATATTGGTATATTCTTATCATCATCATTATCATTCCGTTAATATTATTGCAATTGTTATTGATGCAATAATTGTTATAATAACTACTTTATATCAATATATATATATATATATATAATATATATATATATATATATATATATATATATATATATATATATCTATATATATATATATATATAGATATATATATATATATAAGAAATCATGTATTTAAACCAAATTAATTCATTATTCATTCCTTTTTTTTATTATCACCCGCTATTCTTTCACATTTTTTTGCCTCTCTTGGCTCTTATTTATTTTCAGGGAAGGAGATGGAGGGAGGGGGTGCTGAAGGAAGGCAAGGAGGGGGCGGGGGGGGTAAGGTGATCCATCAGCCATCAACAACACCTGGAGGGGCTCAGGTGCATCCATCACAGGTAATGAGAGGGCGGCGCGCCGGGGCGGGGGTGTCGCTGTGGCGGCAACACACCAGCACAAAGCCAACACACAAACACACGACGGCCGACAAACCAGACTCTGAGCCTTCCTTCACTTCCAGTAAAAATATGGCGAACATATTAATGAAGAAAGTGATCGCAAAAGGACATGATGCTTACTCATGCAGTAGTAGTAGTAGCAGTAGCAGTAGTAGCAGTAGTAGCAGTAGTAGTAGTAGTAGTAGTAGTAGTAGTAGTAGTAGTTGTAGTGGTGGTAGTAGTAGTAGTAGTAGTAGTAGTAGTAGTAGTAGTAGTAGTAGTAGAAGTAGAAGTAGAAGTAGAAGTAGGTGTAGTAGAAGTAGTAATGGAGGTGGTGGTGGTGCTGGTGGTGTAGGTGTTTGTGGTGGCGGTAAAAATAGTAGTAGTGTCAGTAACAGTTGCAGAGCCAGCATTAGAATTAAACGTAGTAGTAGTGGCAGTTGCAGTTCAGGTGGTTGAAGTATATATGTAGATGCAGTAGCAGCCGCAGCAGGAACAGCAGCAGAATCACTGCAGCTTCTTCACTAACTACTTTCTTGCAATGCACTTGCGAGTCTTTTATCCAACTTAACATTCTCATTCTCCTACTATCTTCGATCCTCTTATTTCTTCCACTTACGATCAATCATCCACATTTCCCCATCACCTTGCCCCCCACCACCGCCTCCGCCGCCACCGTCAACAAGGGTATGCTGGTGTGTGGCTTTGAGGGACGAATACACACCATGAAGGGCCAAGACAGGTAATTAATGAACACCTGTACCCTCCAAGGTGCACCGCGCTGCTCAGGTGAGTGTGTGTGTGTGTGTGTGTGTGTGTGTTTCCAAATTTCCACTCATTCTCCATCTCTTTCCATTCCAATAATTCCTTCTTCTTTATCACCTACTTCATCTCTCTCTCTCTCTCTCTCTCTCTCTCTCTCTCTCTCTCTCTCTCTCTCTCTCTCTCTCTCCACACACACACACACACACACACACACACACACACACACACACACACACACACACACACACACATACACACATGTAAGTCTACGTGATCTGCATATAAGCAAGTCTTTAATTCCATGTTCCCGTCTGTTGTTCTGAAGGGCAGCCTCAAGGGAAGGAGGAGAAGGAGGAGGAGGCGGGAAGAAACGAAGATAAAAATAAATATAACAATAATAAAAATAATTATAATAATGATAAAATACCAATACCAATAACAATAATATTAAAATACTAATAATGGAGATGATATAAATCATGAGCAATAAAACTAAGATCATTGAACACGAGTAGAAGAACAAGAACAAGAACAATAAAAAGAAGAAGAAGAAGAAGAAGAAGAAGAAGAAGAAGAAGAAGAGGAAGAAGAAATAAGAAAAGAAGATAGAAAAAAGAGACTGATGATGAATTTATCAAATGAACAGAGATGGATTGAGATATAGATCAGACAGGGCAGAGATATGAGAAAAATGTACGGCGAGGAGGATATAAATGGGAATGGAGAGTATGGGAGGAAAAACCAGTCTAGGCGAGTGTGTGTGTGTGTGTGTGTGTGTGTGTTTTATCTAGCAGAGACGTGGTACACATAAATTATGCAAAGTACAAATAAACACACACACACACACACACACACACACACACACACACCACTCCAGTAGCTCAATCGGCTAGAGCGCCATGCTGCAAGGCTTCACAGCCAAGCAGGCGGTGGTTCGAGCCCCGCTCAGTCCGGATTCTTTCCGTTGACTAGGAGTGGTTACTATACCCCCTTGAGCAAGGGGGATGGGGTGTGTGAGGTCCTGGTAATACCCAGAGATCGACGATAATGAGCATGCACTTGCTCGTGTCGGGAGGGTACCTGCTGGCGAAAGCGAGTCCAACCCGTGATCAGGCCGTACACACACACACACACACATATGTAAGTATAAGTCATCTGCATATAAACAAGTATCATTATTCCCAAAGTATAAAGGGGGGCTTCGTGGTGCAGTGGTTAGCACACTCGGCTCACAACCGAGAAAGCCCGGGTTTGATTCCCGGGTGGAGTGGAAAAATTTGGGCGGCTTTTCCGATACCCTACGCCCCTGTCCACCCAGCAGTGGATGGGTCCAGGTATTAATCGGGGGTTGTGTCCCGTCTCCTGGGATCTGTTCCCTTCTCCCATAATTCCTTCCCCTCCTGTCTCTCTCCGGCATATGACCACAGATGTTGCGCCGACTAAACGAAACTTTCCAACTTTTTCCCAAAGTATAATGAACAGGAAATAGTAATGATGATGATGATGATGATGATAATGATGATGATGATGATGAAAATAATAATAAAAAGAATAAGAATAAGTATAATAGTAATAATAATAAGAGTATTTTCTGAACTATTATTTCTGCTCCCTTTATTTTATTTTTCTTGCCCTCTTTGATTTATCACATAATTCTTGTATATTCTCACCTCCTCCATTATCCACCACCACCACCACCACAACCACCATCACCACCATCACCACCACTACCATCTCGTCCTCCTCCTCCTCCTCCTTTCCATGGTCTTTTGTGTCCTTTAATCGTTTCTCAAGCCCTTTTATCCCCTTTTTTATGCGCATCTTCAGAGGACGTGGCATAGAGATGATGAAGGAGGAGGAGGAGGGGAGGAGGAAGAGGAACACAAAAGAACACAAAGAAAGACCCAACAACAGCAGACCTGATGGTCCTTACGAGGCTGTTTGTGACAAGCTACATTAACTACCGGTATCTAATCAAATGTGGAAGATGAAGGAGGAGGGGGAGGAGGAGGAGGTGGAGGAGGAGGAGGAAGGAGAACTAATGTTCGTCCGAGAAAAAAAAATGAAATGGATTAATATTAGGGGAGAGGAAAAAATGTAAAAATAAGGCAAGAAAGAGTGAAATGAAAATCCGTTCGTTCATAAATATGCAAATAGGAAATAAAGAGTGTGAAGAAAAGTATGAAAAAGGAATAAAAAGACGATGAAAAAATTAAAGGAAGAGGAGAAGACGAAAATGTGGATATGAGGATTAAGGGGCAAAAGGGTACGAAAGGCATAGGAGGGAAAGGAGGAGGGAACGTGGTGGGGGAGGGGTGGGGAAGGGGGAGACTGGGGGAAGGAAAGGGGGAAGGGGGAAGAGGCAGACGACCTTGTAAGCGGACCACACCTGGCCAGCCTTCCTCTTCCCTCCTCCTCCCTCCCTCCCTCCCCTCCCCTCCCCTACCTCCCTCTCTTCTCTCCCGTCATCAACAGGACCCGCCCCGAGGCTATTGCACTAACCACGCTTGACTGCACACACACACACACACACACACACACACACACACACACACACACACACACAGACGGAGCTATATATATAAAAATAAAAAAAATAAAAAAAAATCCTGCTTACACGTACACACATCATTTCTTGAGTATTATTTCGACACACACACACACACACACACACACACACACACACACACACACACACACACACACACACATACACAAACAAACAAACAAACAAACAAACAAACACACACAGCCAAAATAGCCTGCCTACACAAACATTCACCAGAGCTATGTTTTTTTCGCGCGCACGAACCCCCCTCCCCCCCCACACACACACACACACACACACACACACACACACACACACACACACACACACACACACACACACACACACACAATAAAGATAAAAAAACACACACACAATAAAGTTTTCCATGATGCAGGTTCTCATCACAGAAAATATGCAGCTGCCCTAGAATTTAGCGTACGTATATTACACGTAATATATGCACAAGGTGACATTTTCATGCACACACACACACACACACACACACACACACACACACACACACACACACACACACACCACAAAAAAAAAAATCCCGAAAAAATTACCACCACCACCACCAACAACAACAACAACAACAACGACAACAAAAACAACGAAACGACAATTTGTCCAGGTGTTCCCTTCGACAGGTGTTGGAGAGAAAAGGACAAAAAAGTGTGAAACATTGTATGCGCGCGAGTGTGTGTGTGTGTGTGTGTGTGTGTGTGTGTGTGTGTGTGTGTGTGTGTGTGTGTGTGTGTCCGAAATTCAATTCGCCATAAATAATTACACCATTAGATAATTTAATATAAAAAAAATAATAGCAAACACCTCACTAATGACTTAAACCAATAAACATTGACCAGGAAAAAGGGAAGGAAAATAAATACCAAACTAACTATATGACAACTCCCAAATCAACCCTGCAAGCAGTTCATTAGATAACCAAAAAATATACTCGGAACTCAATAAATACAATAAAAATTCAACCAAACTGTTCATCCAATTCTGATTGACAGTACATGATAAAAAACACAACCAATCCAAAATGTACCCCAAATTAACACATAAATAACAAAAAAATAAATGAACCCAAAATAAAGTAAACACCAAAACCATCCCCCAATCCTAATCCAATCCCAATCGATACATCAGGTAACCCAATCAGCAAAAACCCTCACACCTGTTTGTTGACACTCACCTGCCGACGACACCTTCACGCCGGCCCGCCTCAACGCCTCCGTCTGTGGGGAGAGAGAGGGAGAGGAGGTTAGAAGACGGATGGAGTGGGGGAGAGTAAAGGGGTTGAGAGTAAGTGAGTAAGTAAGTAAAGGTTTATTGCCAACATATTTAGAACAAAGGTTTACAATTATTTAACTTTAAATACAATAGCTACGGCCCGTTGAGCCGAAGCTTCATGACAGACGCCGTGATTAATATTTTTGAGGGAGTGAGGAAAAATAAATAAAAAGAATAATTCAATGCTATGTAACTAATGGTAGCTATTTACATTATGACATGAGCCCAGATCGAAGGCATCCAAGTAACATTTTGAATAACAATAGTCAAAACAATACGGATAATAATTACACAAAAAAAACGTACAATAGTAACAAAAAAATGACAATGATAACTGTAATAATAATTACAAATAATAATAATCATTACAATAATAATATTATTATTCAATACAATTAAACTAACAGTAATACTAATAAAGATGATAATAACACGGTAATAATAGTAATAATAATAATAAAAAAATAACAATAATGATAATAATAATAATAATGAAAAAAAAACTGAAATGATAATAAAAAATAATAGTAATAATAATAATAATAATAATAATAATAATAATAATAATAATAATAATAATAATAATAGCATAACATTAATAGTCATAATAAGTGTGAAGATAATAATGACAATACTATAATAATAATAATAATAATAATAATAATAATAATAATAATAATAATAATAATAATAATAATAATAATAATAATGATAATCACAGAAATAAAATACTAGTAATAAAGACTAAACAGGGTGAATGAAGTACTACTAATTATTACGTAAACTCAGATAATTTGCTGACAAAGTAATATTTTTTTCTTCTTTTGTTAATTTCTGGATATGATGGTCGTTGTGAGTAGAGTTTTCTTATCATAAGGCTGACTATTAATTAATTTGGGACCAAAACTTATAACACTGTTTTCAAATAATGTTGTTCTGAAGATTGGGCAGATAAGGTTGATATTGTTGCTTCTAGTATGAGTAACATTTTCTACTAATCTTAATATTGTATTCTCTCCTTGACTTTTGAATATTAATAATAATGTAAAAAATTTATGGATAGAGAAAGATTTGAGAATATTAACCTCAGAAAATATTCGGGCTGTTGAATCAATTTTTTTCAAGAAATACATGCATCGAAATATTTAATTTTGTGCTATAGTTAATTTATTTAAAAATGAAGGACATGTGCACGCCTATATGGAAACACAGTATATGAAGTGTGGGTAGCACAGAGTAAAGAAGATACTGATCATTGCCTCTGTTGTCATGTTATGGCGGACTCTGTATTAAACACCAGTAATTTTAGAAACCTTTAGACATGTTTGGTCAATGTGGGACTTCCAGTTTAAGTTTTCGTCAATTGTGACACCGATAAATTTTGTATGGTTGACTTGTTTTATACTTACACCATCCAATAACACCGGAGGAAGATATTTTTTTACAGACCTATTTTGAAAAAGAATAACTTTTTTTTGAAACATTAAGTTTTAATCTATTTGATTGAATCCAAATCTTTATGTTCTTCAGCATGCATGCATGCAGTGAATCTATGTTCCTGTCCTCAAGTAAAAGAGTTGTGTCGTCCGCATATATCAAAAAATCAAATTTTGTACTGGCAATAACAATATCATTCATGTATATAAGAAAAAGCATCGGACCTAAAACACTTTTCTGCTACTTTTCTGCAACTAAGATAACTCTGAAATAGTTGTAGCGGAACACCACTTATTCCTATGCATTCTAACTTGTGACGCAAGATTTTGTGATGCAAGGTATCGAAAGCTTTAGATAAATCTATAAATACACCGATAACAAGTAAATTTTCTCCTAAACATGAATAGACATTATTAACAAACTGCAGAGAATTGCAAACTCTGTGGAATGTTCCGCCCTAAAGCCGTGTTGGTGTTTTGTTAAAAGATTGTTTTTTTCAAGATAAGTAATTAGACGAAAATAAATTATTTGTTCAAAGATCTTACTGGATGCTGGAAGTATGGAAATGGGTCGATAATTATTGATGTCATTTTTGGCCCCCTGCCTAAATACAGGAATAACTTTAGCTTTTTTTTAATTGGTCGGGAAAAGTACCAGTTTTTAATGAAAGATTTATTATATGAACCAGAGGAGTGGATATTAATTAATTCAATAGGAAGAGTTTTTTACTATTTTGGGAGAGACGTCGTCATATCCAAGCGTATTAGTTTGAAGGGTGTTAATGACCTTTTCAACTTCAATTATATTTGTAGGGGTTAAACACATTTAAAAAATTGGCGTAGTTTTCAAATATTTCTTGTAATTATAATCTTCATTTGCCTCAGAATTATTCTTTAAAAAATGTTCATTAAATTTTACATAGGGATCTATGCAGCTTGGCTTAAGTTCTATATTATGTTTGTTTAGATTTCCTGTTCTGCCCAAAAGGGAACTAATTATTTTCCATTGTGTCCTTGGTTTACCTTGATTCTCATTAAATTGATTTTTGTAATACAATTTTTTTTGCTGTTCGTAAAGTTGATGTTAATTTATTTTTATATTGTCTGTGAGTGTTTCCAAAAGTTGATGGCCATTTTTTTGCAAGTCTTTCCAATCAGTGATTTTCTTTTATGCTGCGCTTTAGAGCTGGGGTGATATAGGGGGTAATTTCATTCTATTTGTTTAAAGAACTTTTTTGAATAGGAAAATGTTTTTTAAATGAATTATAAAATTCATCATAAAACAGATTATAGGCCTCATCACAACATGTTGAATTAAATACATGATTCCAGTTGAGAAGGCCAAGATCATTGTTGAAATGTTCCATTAAAGTTGCACTAACTAATCTTTTATAAATAAATTGAGGTTAAGGCTTTGCATGTATAAAACTGAACTGAGACACAGTGGAAAAGTGATCAGTGATGTCAGACTGAATTATATAATTTCCAGGATTTTCTTCTTTTTGTGTCGCCCATATATGGTCTATGAGTGTTGCGGAGGTACTGGTGACTCTAGTTTGCTTGGTTATTAATGGGAAAAGTGAGAAAGAATACATTAAATTAATAAATTCTAAGACGTTGCTTTCATTAGTTGTAAGTAAATTTAGATTGGAATCACCAAAACTATAGAAACCTTGATATTTTTCATCATACGCTAAAGAGAGAATGTCAGTCATTGCATTTAGAAAAGTGTTAAAGTTTCCACTTGGAGGTCTGTAAATACACAAAAATAGATACATTCTTGTTAAAATTGTTGTCTCAACAGCTGTGGATTCGATGGAGTCAGAAATTGTGGATTGATTTCGAATACATGAGTCAAAGTCACTTGAAATACATAGAGCAACACCACCGCCGTAAATGTTCTGCAATTAGTATACATGTAATACCCTGGAAGCTCATACAAGGAAGAGAGGTGGGGATCAAGGCTAGTTTCTGTTAAACCAAGAACACTAATATTAATGGAAGTATTGTGCATTATTGTGTCTTTAAAATATTGCAAATTCTTTGGAATAGAACGTATATTCGTATTTACAGAACGTTATTATTAAGTAAAGAAATGTTATCGGGGAAAATATATTCTGATTTCTTAACATTAACGGACCTGTTTTGCGTGTAAAATTCATTTACATCTAAGTCGTTGTTATACTTGTTATCTTCTATAACGAAAGGGTCATACTCGAGGTGTTCGAAATTATTTACATCGGAAAGGGAAACAGGAGTGTCAAGTACAGACAGTAGTAATTCATCACCTAAGTTTGCAGAGAAGGAGGGATGAGGGGAAGGAGGTAGGGATAAGTTTCGGGGAGAGATGGAGAGGGAGAGGGAGGTGAAAGGGGAGAGGATATGGAGGGTTGAGGGAAGGAAGGGATGAGGGAAAGGAGGGAGGGATAAGTTTCTGGGAAAGGGGGAGACGGGTGGTGAAAGGGGGGAAGGGAAAAGGGGCAGGAGGGAGGGACAAGTTTCGGGAGAAAAAGGCCATTGGAGAGAAAAAAGGTAGATGGGAAGGAGAGAGGGATAAGAGTTACGGGGAGGGATGAAGAGAGGGTGAAGAGTTAAGGGAGGAATGCTGGGAGGTAAGGAATAGGGGAGAGAAAAGTAGGGAGGGTAGGATAGAGGGAAGAAGAGAGATGTGGGGTTAGGGAAGGGAGGAGTAAAGATAATAGGGAGAGAAAGAGAAATGGCGGTAGGAAAGAAGGAAGAGAGGGAGGGAGGAAAGGGAGGGTAGTTAATGGGCAGCGAGGAAGGCAAGAGAAGGAGGAGGAGGAGGAGGAGGAGCTCAGGGGCAAGGACGAGCGAGGAGCAAGACAAGGACGAAAACAAGAATGATGGGAACAAAAGTACATCGCAGGCGAGGGAGACAGTGAGAACGCGGGTGAGGAAAAGGAAAACATGGAAAATAGAATAAAATTGACTGGAAAGAAGATGAAAAAAGCGAGGGAAACTTTGAACATGACAAAATTACTGAAAAAAGAAAAGAAAATCAGTGAACGGGATGATGAGGACGATAAAACGAGGAAGAGAGAAGCAGAGAAACAATAGTAATGAAGAGAGAGTACAATGGATGGATGGAAGAATGGAAGGTATAATGGATTGCTAGATGGGTAGGTAGCAAGAATGAGAGGTGGAAGGATGGATGAATAGTAGATACAGACAGATATGGATGGATAGATAGATAAATAGATAGATAGATAGGTAGATAGAAAGATGGATGAATGAATAGATAGAAAGGATGATAGATGGATATAGATAGACAGATGGATAGGTAAATGGATGGATGAACTTGACTAGCCTCTCCATTCCTCTCTTGCTTGTGAGGGAAGGGGAGAGGGAGGGGTGAGGATTTATCGTGAAGGTGGGATGGGAAGGGAAGGGGAGGGGAGGAGGTAGGGGAAGGGAGGGGGACGTGACCCTGCTATCGAGAAGGAGATCAGAGTAAAGTATTTTGTTTTGATGCGGATATCACCACCACCACCACCACCACCACCACCATCACCAGCCACTACTACTCACCATCCACCTTGCTAGTCCCCCAATTCACAACGCTTTTTCTTCCACCCTCATCCACGTCCTTTATTTTCCAAGTCATCCACCGCATCCTCTTCATTCATCTACTCCTTTCTATTATCCTACCTCCATCAACACTACACCCAAACACCCAGTTCGACCTCCTCCACCAATCCACCGCTAATCCACTTACTTGACCTCCTCTTCCACCAACAGCCCTTCACACACCGTCCTCTTCCACTTTCAGCTCTTCACACACTTCCTCTTCCACCCAAAGTCTTCCCCACATACAGGCCTTCACATATCCTCCTCCTTCAAACCTCCTCCCCCCATTGCTTCCCACATAGCGTCTCCCTCCACACAGCCCCTCTCAGGCCCCTCCACGCAGCACCGTCCCTCAACGTCAGCGAGGAATGCACAGCGCTGCGGGACACGGGCGGGGAAGTGCCTGGGGCCGGAGGCCTCAGCCTGACGTGATGAAGCAGAGACAAGCCAGGACACGTAGACCCCTGGGGGAAGGTAGTCGGCCAGCCAGCCAGTCAGTCTCCCAGTGAATCATCCAGTTATCCATCCATCTATCCAGCCAGCCAGCAAACCTTACAGTGAATCATTCATCTTTTAACTCAGCCAGCCAGCCTAACAGCCCATCAGCAAGGCAAACAGCAAGGCAAACAGTTAATCAGTCAGTCCTCTCGTGTTTCATCCAGCCAGCAAGCCGTCCATTGCATCAGTCACACCTGGCCACCCACCTTTTGTTCACACCTCTGCTGTCCTACTCATACCAAAGCTTGAGTATGTGTGTGTGTGTGTGTGTGTGTGTGTGTGTGTGTGTGTGTGTGTGTGTGTGTGTGTGTGTGTGTGTGTTGTTTTCTATCCTAGCTACGACTTCCTTTCTTCCTTTCTTCCTTTCTTCCTTCTTTCCTTCCTTCCTTCCTTTTTTCCTTCCTTCCTTCCTCTCTTCTTTCCCTTCATTAACAGAGCTCGCTGACCCTCGCTATCCCAGACCTCACACGCTTTACCTGTGACCAGATCCACTTAACTTCTGACCTCTCTCACCTCCACCTTGACCCTTACATGACAGCTCGAGCACGCAACGCCCTACCCCCATACATAACCCAGCAGCCGTCCTGACCACAGCCTAAACTATCCAATCCTCTATGTCAGCTATCGCGTCTCCAACCCGAACCCAATATGAACTCTACCAATTAGTCCACTGTTCTCTTTAACCATCATTAAAACAAGGCATATCACTTAAGAAGAAAATATCTGTTGTCCCTCACCCTAGAGACGAAACACAAAGGATACAAAATTGAACATCGAGGCAATGAGCAGTTCAACAATAAACCCTCACTCTCTACTGCCAAGCTCTTATCTATAACATATAATCCATCTCAAAACTCAAACTTAGCCAACCTCACCTCCACTATAGATAAAAATTAAGACACGGAACCGGAGAGCGAGGTAACATGGAGTTTCATTCAAGAAGAGGCTGGATAAATTTATGGATAGTGAGGATAGGTGGGGCTAGGCTCACAGGAGCTGCCCTGTATAGGCCAACCGGCCTCTTGCAGACTCCTTACGTTCTTTTGTTCTTATTTTCTTATGTTAAAACAGGCTCCAGTCCATCTCTCACCCATCTAACAGAAAAGCTAACCTAGTCATCTTAAACCCTGTATCTTAGTCACCCTACCTTGACTCCTTGGACTCAGAGACAAGAAAATGAGAAAGTAAGTAGAATGAAGATTAACGGAAGTCCCAAACTGTTTTTTGACCGTCAACATTAAAGCAAACCAATCCATCGAAAAACTACATCTTTGCTACTCTCCATTACCACCTTAGACTCATAAAACAGAGATATGAAACTAAGCAGAGCAGCGCAGGTCCCTTTGTCTCTCTTGACAGTTTATATTCAAACCCAACCAATCCATTTCAAAACCGAACCTAGCCCAATCCTTCTTGAACAGAACTAGCAAAAAAAATAAGAGATAGAGAATCCTGCAAAGAAGCAGCGTGAGAAGGATATGAGCCTGGCTTTTTTTTGTCTTACGTCCGGGTGGTGGAGGTGGACGTGGAGGTGGGTGAGAAAGGTCCACCCAGCTGGGGAAGAGGCAGGTAATGGAGAGAGAGAGAGCTATCTAGAGAGAGAGAGAGAGAGAGAGAGAGAGAGAGAGAGAGAGAGAGAGAGAGAGAAGGAGAGAGAGAGAGAGAGAGAGAGAGAGAGAGAGAGAGAGAGAGAGAGAGAGAGAGAGAGAGAGAGAGAGAGAGAGAGAGAGAGAGAGAGAGAGACACAGACAAAGAGAGAGAGAGAGATAGAGAGAGAGAGAGAGAGAGAGAGAGAGAGAGAGAGAGAGAGAGAGAGAGAGAGAGAGAGAGAGAGAGAGAGAGAGAGAGAGAGAGAGAGAGAGAGAGAGAGAGAG
>NC_066512.1:7222562-7237562 GCF_024679095.1 Eriocheir sinensis | reverse complement strand
ATATAGAAAAACAAACAGAAAGAGACGGCCAGCAAGAAGGGGTGCACTGGTTGAGTGGTCAGTGTGCGGGTACGGAGTCCTGGAAGACGCAGGTTCGCATGCCGCCCCGCATGCCGCCACGAACTAACTTGCAATTTTTCAGTCATCGCCGAGTGACCTAAAGACTACCCATATGCTGTACTGGGGCCGGATTCAGAAAGCACTTACAACGATGTAACTCCGAGATACATCCCTCCGCACTTACATCGAGATTCAGAAAACAGAAAAATTATGTAGCCGAGGATGTAACTCGGTTGTAAGTTACACCAGCCTCGGAGGTGCTGTAACACTGGCATCCTTTCTTCAAATTTGAATGAAATGCTTTATATATAATGTTTCCCGATAAGAAAACAAGAGTATTTGAGTCAATAAAGCAAAATCCTTCCATAAAAGCGATATGCTAAAGCGACGACGGAATAATATGCCTTGTAGAGTTCACTGTAGCCGTCAGTCCGTCAACGGCTGAAGAAGAGGGAGACTGGTGTTCTTTTGACCTTTACCGCTTTGTATCGCTTCTTAGGTCATCCTTGGTTATTCAGACTCAAATTCTGAATTCTACACACTTAGATACTTCACTCTGCTCTGAGCTCTGTTTTTCCGTACACTTTGCCTACCCGGTCTTTTACTTTTCTATTTTCTTTTCCTTTGTTTCCTTCACTCTAGCCTACTCTGGTCTTTCTGCATTTTCCTTTTCTCTCCTTTAGTTTGTTTTCTACTATTACACTTGTCCTTTTCATTTATCTTTTCCTACTGTAATCTTTTCTCCCACACAGCTGATGACGCGGCTGCCTTGTGATTGGATGGCATGCTTTGGTTAAGCGATTTGGATTTGCTGGAGAGCCTGATGATGTCATGAAGGCTTTCGCCCAATCAGCTGCCTCTCTGATTTACATCCCTCCTACATCCTTTTTTCTGAATTCAGATGTAGCAAAGGATGTGAGGAGGGTGTAAGTCTAAACGTTGTAGGGAGTTACATCCTCGAACTTCATCCTCTTTTCTGAATCTGGCCCCTGACGACCATCTGTCAACCTATACTCTATATCCTCTATAAAAAAGGATCATAGATGAGCTCTGGGGGGCAGCATGAGCCAAGTAAGATAACTATAAATTAAAAACACTTGCCTGCGCCATAACTGGCTGGGGCTTACCACCAAGAAAGGTTACCGGCGCCATAGGTGAAACGTAAAAAAGAAAAAAAGAAAGAAAAGAAGGAGCAATATTAATTCACACCAAATCTCAGTCCACCACAACAAGACAACAAGGAAGACAAGCAAACAACCCACAACCATTTTCGTCCACCTTTTTCACTGCCCAGACGCGAGTCACTGCTCCTGTTGCCTTAACCTTCACGGCTGCCACCCTTTACTACAGTTTTTCGCCTCACCTACCTATTTTTACTCTCCTCTCTCTCTCTCTCTCTCTCTCTCTCTCTCTCTCTCTCTCTCTCTCTCTCTCTCTCTCTCTCTCCCTTCTTCTTCTTCTTCTTCTTCTTCTTCTTCTTCTTCTTCTTCTTCTTCTTCTTCTTTTTTTTCTTTTTCTTCTTCTTCTTCTTTTCTTCTTCTTCTTCTTCTTCTTCTTCTTCTTCTTCTTCTTCTTCTTCTTCTTCTTCTTCTTCTTCGTCGTCGTCGTCGTCGTCGTCGTCGTCGTCGTTCTAACTTTTATCATTTCTTTATAATTCCTCTTTCCATCTACATTACGCTATGCTATGTTTCTTACTTTTCTTCTTCTCCGTTCCCACGTTTGGCTCTTCTGTATCATTCCCCTTCCCTTCTACTTCATTCTTTGTCGACGTTATGCTCCTTTCTTTATATTTATCTTTGTGTTCCCTATTCTTTTTTTCTTATTCTTCGCCTCCTCGTTTTTTTTCCCGTCCTCTTTTCCCTCTTCTTCCCATTAATCCCTCGTCCTCTACCTTCTCATCTTCCTAACATGTCTCCCATCAATCACAGGTCACAAGGAGGAGGAGGAGGAGGAGGAGGAGGAGAAGGAGGGGAGGAATGGTAATTGTTCTCGTGAGGTAATCAAAGGGAGAGGAAGAGAGAGGGGACAGAGAATAAAGGATAGAGGGGAAGGAAAGGGAGAAAGAAAAAGGAAAAAAAGAAAAGGAACGAGGTTCACTTTCTTACTCTAATGGTATTTTGATTATCTTCCTGCAGAGGGTGATGCAGAGTGGTGGGGAAGAGGAGGGGTGGAGGGGAAGAAAGGGGAGAGAGGGGGATGGGGGGGAGAGGGAAGGGGGAACCAGGTGTGTGTGTGTGTGTGTGTGTGTGTGTGTGTGTGTGTGTGTGTGTGTGTGTGTGTTCAAAGGGATGAAGGAGATAACGACAACAGCAGCAGCAAAAACAACAACAACAACAACAACAACAACAACAACAACAAAAGCTAAAACAAGAAAGAACAGATAAATCAAAATATAAAAGAAGGAGGAATAGGAGTGGAGAAGGAGGAGGAGGAGAGGCAACTGGGGCAACGGGGAGATATCATGCAGAAAAAAGCTAATAATAAAACATTCTTAACTTGACATTAATTAAGGTAACCAACGAATAAGATTTAATGCATACACGACTCTACTAATTATACCTACCTCCCTCCCTCCCTTCCTGTCTCTCCCTTCTTCCCTTCCAGTCTCCCTTCTCCCTCTTTCCCTCCTTTTTTGAAGTGTACGAACTGATGATATATTGCCGCTTCACCTCATCCCCCTTAATCCCCCCTTCTCTCTCTCTCTCTCTCTCTCTCTCTCTCTCTCTCTCTCTCTCTCTCTCTCTCTCTCTCTCTCTCTCTCTCTCCTCTCTCTCTCTCTCTCTCTCTCTCTCTCTCCTCTCCTCCTCCTCCCATTTCCCATCTCCCATCTCCCTTCTTCCTATCCCCCTACTCCCTTTTCCTTCCTCTATCTTTAGCCTCCCTATTTCCCAACTCCCTTCTTTCAACCTCCCTTTTCCCCACTCTCCTTTTATTTTCCCTCTTTCTCCCACCTTCCTATCTCTCTTCTCCCTATTCCCTATTCCCTTTTTTTTTCTCGCTCCCTTCTCCCATCTCGCTGTCTGTGTTTTTCCTGCTCTCTTTCTCCCTCATCTTCATCTCCTTTTCCATATCTTTGTATTCCGTATCCCTCCTCCCTCATCAACCCCTTCTTCCCTCCCCGTCCGAACATTTAACAACAATACAATACATCAAATGACACGCAAGTTACCCACACCATCACAGCACCGCCATCACCATCACCGCTGCCCCGTCACCACCGCCACCATGCACTTACCATCTCGAAAACAACGCCAACACCGTCATACCAATCACCACACCAGCACAGCACCACCATCACCACCACCACTGCCCCGTCACCACCGCCACCACTAACCAGCTCGACAACAACGCCAACACCGTCATGCCAATCACCACACCACCATCACCACCACCACTAACCACTTCAACAACAGCACCAACACTGACATGCCAACCAGCACAGAAATGCAAGTTACCACCACCACCACCACCACCGCTAACCACCACCCTCCATCCCTGCAAGGCGGGTGAGGTGCGTCGGCCGCCTGGTAGCAAGGTGAGGCCGCTAATTGCCGGGTGGGAGACATAAACACCTGGCAGACCGGCGGAGTGACGGCACAGCGCCCCGCCACCGCCGCCACCACCACCAGTGACAATGTGCCAAGGGCCAGGAATACCGCCCCCCCGTCTCTCTCTCTCTCTCTCTCTCTCTCTCTCTCTCTCTCTCTCTCTCTCTCTCTCTCTCTCTCTCTCTCTCTCTCTCTCTCTCTCTCTCTCTCTCTCTCCAAAGATGTGGGGGAGAGGTGGTTGGGTGGGGGCACTGGGGGGTGAAGACGGATTAAAAGTGGGGGATGGAGGAAAGGGAAGATACAGGGGGTGGTAGAGGAGTTGAAGTAGGAAAGGGAAGAGGAGGAGGAGGAGGAGGAGGAGGAGGATACGTTGCCTGGAGATGGCCTGGAGGGCGATGTGGAACGTGAAGAAGGAGGAGGAGAAGAAGAAGCGGCTAGTAGAAGGAAGGAAGACGAGGAAGAGGAGAGGAGGAGGGTATAGTGCAGAAGGAAGATGATAGGGAGAGGTACTGTGTTGGCTTGAGGGGGAGGAGGGAGACGAAGAAGATGAGTAAAAAATAAGGAGTGACAGGAAAGGAGGGGAAAGTGATGAGGAGGCCTGGAGGAAAGGGGGAGTTAGGGGAAGAGAAGAAATGGATGGAAGGTGAAGGGAGGAGAGGGAAAATGAGATGAGTAGGGGAGGGGAGGGAATGTGAGGTGAGTAAGGGAGGGGAGGAGAAGGAATTGACAAAAAGAAAGGTAAGTGAAGAAGAGGGGAGATAGGTGAAAGAAAATAGTGTGACAAGAGAGTAAGGAAGGGATGAGGGAGATAGAGAGAGGAGAAAGGAATCGAAAGGGATGGGGCATGAAGAAAGAAGGAATGAGAAGGGAGGGAAGGGAGGAAAGTGATAGGAAGGAGAGAGTAAGAGAAGGGGGAGGTTGGGGTAGCGAAGGGAGGGGAGGAGAGAGACGAGAGGAGAGGAGAGGAGGGAAATGAAGGAAGGTGAAATAAAAAAGAGTAAGATCGGGGAGGAGGTTGGGGTAGAGGAGATGAAGGGAGGGGAGGGAAGTGAAGGAAGATGATATAAGAAGGGTAAGAGGAGGGGGAGGTTTAGGTAGAGAAGAGAGATGAGGAAGGGAGGGGAGGGAAGTGAAGGAAGATGATATAAGAAGGGTAAGAGGAGGGGGAGGTTTAGGTAGAGAAGAGAGATGAGGAAGGGAGGGGAGGGAAGTGAAGGAAGATGATATAAGAAGGGTAAGAGCAGGGAGGAGGTTGGGGTAGAGGAGATGAGGAAGGGAGGGGAGGGAAGTGAAGGAAGATGATATAAGAAGGGTAAGAGGAGGGGGAAGGTTGGAGCAGCGTAGGGAGGAGAGGAGGGGAGGTCACCTGCGTTTTTTAAGGTGCGCTAATTAAGGCATCTTTGTTAAGGTGTATTCTCTTAGTGCAGAGTCAGGGAAGATGCGAAGCGAACGTGCGTGTCGCTGTCTCCAGGCCACACAAAAAAAAACTTAAGATAACACGCCGCGAAATAGACTTCAGATTAAGGAAGAGAGAGGCTCAAGAGAGAGGATCGAGAGCGGGGGTGAAGGGGAGAAACAAAGGAAGAAGCGAGGTGGGGAAGAACACGAAAGAACAGAGGAGAGTGAAGAAAAAAAAAGTGTAGTGTGTCTATTCCGAACTGTGGTATGAAGGAGAATAGAAACATGAGGACTGGGAGAAGAATAGGAAAAAAAAAGTGAAGAAGAGGAGGAGGAGGAGGAGGAGGAGGGAGGGGAAAATAAGTGGGTCCATATGAACTATAGATTTGAAACAAGGAAGTGGGATACAAGATGATTAATGAGCACGAAGGAAAGAGAACTATATAGGGAGGAGGAGGAGGAGGAGGAGGAGGAGGAGGGGGGGTGATTTTATATTAAACTGTACCATTGAAGAATAAAATAATGGAGAGAGACATGAGAATAAGGAGGAGTAAAAAGGAAAAAGAACAAGGAAAGAGGTGAAGGGGAACAAGGAATCTTTACAGTACAGGGTTAAATTGTAATACAGATGTAAAGAAAAGGAAAACGAAAGGGTGAAGGTTGGAGGACACGATGGACAGACTAGTCGAAGATGGAGAAGGGAGAGCTAAGGGCATCTGAGTTGATCGGTGTTATGAAAGGAAAGAAAGAAGGGATATTCGAAGGGGGACATTATCTTGGCTTAGACTTATTAGATCTTGCCCTCAGAAATCATTACATGCAAGAATATTAAGTCTATTTTCCCTGCGATACTGACTACTGGATCCACCATCTTTTATACTTTATTTTATTTTTCCCCCCTTGCCCCAGTTACTATTTCCTTTTTTTCTTGGTCCAAACTTGCTGTATCATGCTTAACTTATTCCTTTCTTCCATGCTTTGCCCTCAGAACTTTTTTTTTTTTTCCCGCGATACTAACAGCCTCTGCAGCCTCCATCCCTCGCAGCACTCCTTGGGATGTATATGGAAACTTGAGCGTGTGGGCAAGAAAGATGAATAAAGTTTCCCGTCTCTATATGCAGCCTCCGTCGCTCTATTTGGGGGGAAAGGTTGAGCAGGGAGAGAGAGGCTGAACAGTGATAAGAACAGGAAAAAGTGAGAGATAGATATATGGATAATAGATAAATAGTGTAGATAAATGAATATAGGACTGGATAATACAATTCAGGGATAGGCAGATAATATATAATATAGGCTTAAGTTGATGTGGGTATGTTATTTTTTTCCTTTATTTCTCTTCATCACATTTCCCCCCCCTCCTCTCTTTTTTTACATGTCTCATATTTCCTGTTACATCTGCAATTATCTTCTGTATGCTTCTCCAAGTCTCTTTTCACTATAATCTCTTTTCTTTTTTTCCCTCCCTCACTACCTATTTCATCATGCTTATACTTTCTTACCTCTTTCTACTCTCCTTCCTCCTCTTCTTCATGCCTCCCTTCCTCCTCTTCTTCCTCATGCCTCAGTCCTTTTCTTCCTATGCCTCTCTTCCTCCTTTTCTTCTTCATGCCTCTCTTCCTATACATCGTAACCTTGAAGGGCCGCGGAGGAGTTGACGAGATAAAGTTATCATCAATAGCCCTACCTCGCCTTTCCCTTCCTTCTCTCCCTCCCTCCCTCCCACCAATCTCTCCCCCTTTCTTTCGCCTTAAAGAACGGCTGGGGAGCAGAACAAACGCGTTACTTTCGCCTTTCAGCGCCTCATTCACCCCAGCCTCCCCCCGCTGCCATGCCTCATTAATGGAAGGAAAGGCACCACCCCTACCCTTCCTCTCACCCCCTCCCTCACCTTACATCCTTCCTACGCCTGACTTCATAATTATCTTCAATATAGCCTTCTCAAGAAACCCTCTCAAGAACTCATAGAGGTCCTTGACTTCACCCGGCACCTCCCCCTCTTATTCATTACCTACATCAACCCACCCCCAATGCTCTAACTCTCACTCTCTCTCCCTACACCCATCTCTCCGGCCACCTCTTCCATCACCTTGCTCACTTAACCAGCTGTCTATGTACCCTTCACACATTTTGTCTCCTCATTCAAGTTGTTCTCATCACCCATCACAGACATACACACGAATTCCACATAGCCCCATCCTTCCCCTCTACCTACACCCCCTATATCTTCCTGGGCAGCCTCCAGCATTCACCACTTACACAACCTCCTTCCCCGTCCAGCTAAAGATATACAACTATCCCCCCGTACATCCTTTTTACCTTTTCCCTCTCTCTTCTCCCATATTTCCATTATCTTCCCCTTCCTCTTTCATTATTTAGCTCCTTACCCCTTTTCCATTCTTAACGCCTTTTCTCCTCTCTCTTCTCCTTCACCCTTCTTTAATCTCCACACTATCCTCCTCATACCCTTCACTCCCTTACCTGCCCCCCTCCCCCACCCTCTGGAAACCCCGCTGTCTAATCCCTTCAAGCCCTAAGCCTCCCAGACACCCACAGCTTCTCTCCCTACCCCAACGCCCCTCCCCCCCCAGGCTGAAGCATCCCGACAAGAGGCACAAAAACACGGAGGGTGACGCCTTGCAAGTCACACCCTGGCGGCCCACCGGGGGACTAACACGCCGATAATTTGTAAGCCATTATGGAGAGGAGGCGAGGGAAGGGGAGGTGAGAAGGGCCCTATAGGATAATGTGAAGGCCTACTATAACTCCTCTCTCTCTCTCTCTCTCTCTCTCTCTCTCTCTCTCTCTCTCTCTCTCTCTCTCTCTCTCTCTCTCTCTCTCTCTCTCTCTCTCTCTCTCTCTCTCTCTCTCTCTCTCTCTCTCTCTCTCTCTCTCTCTCTCTCTCTCTCTCTCTCTCAAATCTATCTATCTATCCATCTATCTATCAATATATCTATCCATCTATCTATCTATCCATATATCTATCAATTTATCTATCCATCTATCTATCAATTTATCTATCTGTCTATCTATCTATCAATTTATCTATCTACCGATCTTCCTATCTACCAACCTACCTAACTTTATACCTATTTATCCATCGATCTAGCCATGAATCTGACCTTTAACAGTAATGGGAAGAGTAAGGGGCACAAGACAATAGAAGCAAGAAAAATTGAAAAGGAGCATGAAAAGTTACCATGATTTCTCAATAGGCGCACCTAACATCACCATAGCCGATCCAGGATTCAGTACGTTTCCTAACTTATAGGCGGTAATGTTATAGTTGTATCTCGTAAAGAATCCTTATAACCAAAAAATAAGTAAAATTATGAGTATTCTTTTTCTTGAACAGAGCATTGAATAAACAATAGAACAATAATATGAAAATACGTTCATATTTTATACGACAACTGTGGGCCGAGGCAGCAACGCACGCCATTTTGCGGGTATCAGATACTTTAAATAATCATATTTTTACTGCGCAAAGCAGGTGATGTCACTTACTGTGACTTCGTGAGCTTTCATATTTATCTATTTTTTGTATATTTCACGGAGGCATAACTTACATTACTACTTTCAATTTTACTAGTGACACGAATTTGTGACTTTATCACAATAGAATTTCACTCAAGTGAATCAGACACCACAGAAATATTACCATTGTGTGTATGAATGAATACAAAGATAAGCACATACTTTGATTTAACTCTAGGATGTTTCGTGGATCATTTATGAATAAAAACAAAAAATCCAGATAGGCTACTCTAGGCCACTACCGTCGCTCCAGGCACGAAAACAGTCCCTCTGCCAAGTTTGTACCCCACATTTGATGATGTGAGGTGCGCCTATTCCTTTTCCTACAATTTTTTTTACCTATTTACTGCCATTATCAGCTTCATTCCCCGTTTCTTTTTCTCCCTCCATCAATGTCCTTCAATTCTCACCTGGTTTACTCAGCAAACAAGCCAATTAATGTAAGTTCAGGTGAGGTGTATGAGGAAGAATTTAAACAGCTCATAAAACTCCTTCTTGTCCTAATATGAAAAGGAGGAAACATGGAAACATGGACGAGCAGGCAGCAATAAGCCTGTTGGCTCATTACAAGGCTGCCTGCTTTCAGTAATTTAATCAATCCGTCAGCCACAGGAGTGGCTTGTGGGAAGGGTTAAAGCACTTGTGTACCTACTCTTGGATACATTCAGTTCACTCCCGTTGCAGCAAAGTGTCGATCAATTCGTTTCTTGAAGGAGTTGATTGTCTTTGCGCTAACTACTTCTGCAGGAAGGCTGTTCCAGTGGGGTGAAGCGGAAGCGAAGGAAGAAGAAGAAGAAGAAGAAGAAGAAGAAGAAGAAAGGGAGGAACACAAAGGAACACAAAGGAAGAACAAACAACAGCAGACCTGCTGGTCCTTACGAGGTTGTTTGTGACAAGCTACACTAACTATCTAATCAAAGTTGGAAGATGAAGGACAGCAAAGGCGAAGGCTCCTCCCCACCCCCCCATCCCTCCAGCCAAAGCTTGCTGGAAAGGAAAAAGAACCATGCAGCATCGAAAAACTGCATGGAGGAGGAGGAGGAGGAGGAGGAGGAGGAGAAAAAGAAAATGGAGAACTAGGAAAAGGAAGAGGAAACTGCTGTGTATTTACTTACATCTACGTCCATACTTTGAGGAGGAGGAGGAGGAGGAGAAAATGGAGAAGGAGGAAAAGGAGAAGGAAACTGCTGTCAATTTACTTACATCTACGTCCATACTTTGATCACAAATTCCTCCAGTTTATTTTCCATCATTTATTTTCTTTCCCTGTCTTTCATTTTCCACTCCCCTTACTCCTCATCTTCGTTCTTCACTGACGCGTTGTTTCTCTCTTTTTTTTTAATATGCAGCTGCCATTTTTCTCTCTCAGTATTTCTATTATCACCTTTTCTACCTCTGCTCATTCCATCCTTTCACTACTTTTCTTACTTACGTTTCCTTTACTTTTTACTGTCACCGTGATCGTCATTTAACAACGTAACTGTCACCTTTATCTTCACTACCACAATCGCACCTGTCTTCATTATTTCCCAGGCATCATCATTATCACCACCTCCTACCATCACCACCACGACCACTAGCACCTCCATCATGTTCGTCTTCACCATTCTCATCCCCGACTCATCATCTTTTGTCTCCATTATTTTCATTATCGATATTTAAGCTACACCACATCCTCCAGCATTAAATGTCAATACTATCTCATCCATATCCAATCCTTTACCACTTTTTCTTATCTCCACCACTTTTTGTCTCCATTCTTTCCCCGCCACCACCACCAACAGCAACAATACCAACCACCACCACCACCACCACCAGCACAATCACCGCCATCACCAACACCATCATAAACATCACCACTACAAAAACATCTTCCTATTCTCCATTGTACCTTTCATCACCATTCCCATCACCATTTTCATCAACTCAAGTTCTGAAAGTCATGCAAAATCTTCCCTCACTATTATCACCCTACACTATCACCTGTTCTCATCCTCACTATCACTGCCTCTTCCCTCATCATCACCGCCCTCCATGTCTCTATCCATACATTATCACCGTCTTATTTTAAGCATCATCGGTTTCCTTACATCTCCATCATTTCTCTGGTTTCTAATTTCTTCTCTTCTTTTTCTTTCTCTCTTTCTTTCTTTGTTTCTATCTTCTTCTTCTTCTTCTTCCACTTTTTATTATATTTCTTCTTCTTCTTCTTCTTCTTCTTCTTCTTCTTTTTCTTCTTCTTCTCCTTCTTCTTCTTCTTTTTCCTCTTCTCCTTTTTCCCTTTATTTTTTCTCTTCCACATCCTCCTACCTTTCCTCTCATTCTACTTCTTTATTTTACTCTTCTTCTTCTTCTTCTTCTTCTTCTTCTTCTTCTTCTATTACTCCTCCTCATCATCATCATCCTACGCCTCCTCTTCCTCCCCCCCTTTCTCCTCCTCTTCTATTTAGCCTCCCAGACACGTGACTCGACATATCATCAAAAGAATCAAGAAAACACTACAAATAACAAACAAAACTCCTCCTCCTCCTCCTCCTCCTCCTCCATTTTTCTCCGCCTTCCTCATTCAGCTGTCATTGTTCACTCCTTCAAGTCATTCTTTCATCATTTTCTTTCCATTCCTCCCCCCCCTCCTCCCCTCTCTCTCTCTCTCTCTCTCTCTCTCTCTCTCTCTCTCTCTCTCTCTCTCTCTCTCTCTCTCTCTCAACTCTTCAGCCTAAGCAATCTCGTCTATCCTCTCTTCCCCTACCCATTCTCCATTCCCTCTCTCTTCCTCCATCCCTTCCCCTCCCCCCCTTCCTCCCTCTCTCCGTCTCTCCATCTCCCTCTATCACCCTCGTATCTACACCCTCATCTAGAGCCAGCTTCTCGTGGGCGAAGGAAGGGAACGGAGGCTGAAATGAAACGAGATAAGGCCATCTTGATTGCCCTGCTGGAAGAGTAGAAGGAGAAGGAGGAGGAGGAGGAGGAGGAGGAGGAGGAGAAGCAGGGTTTAGAAAGCAAGGCAAAAAGAGGTATACGTAGGATGGGGGTGAGTGGCTTGCATGAGATTGTTATCGCCGAGAGAGAGAGAGAGAGAGAGAGAGAGAGAGAGAGAGAGAGAGAGAGAGAGAGAGAGAGAGAGAGAGAGAGAGAGAGAGAGAGAGAGAGAGAGAGAGAGAGAGAGAGAGAGAGAGAGAGAGAGAGAGAGAGAGAGAGAGAGAGAGAGAGAGAGAGAGAGAGAGAGAGAGAGAGAGAGAGAGAGAGAGAGAGAGAGAGAGAGTAATAATAATAATAATAATAATAATAATAATAATAATAATAATAATAATAATAATAATAATAATAATAATAATAATAATAATAATAATAAGTTTATTTCCACCAGAAGTGGTTATTCTTACATCCAAATACTTAAAAAGTACATAGGTTATTGCATTGAGATAATTAGTGATTCATGAGTTGTTTCAGTTTCGATTAAGGAAGAACTCTTTTAGACTATATTTGAATTTATGTAAGGTGTGGGCAGTGCTTATATGTGTTGGCAGGGAGTTCCAAAGTTTAGGCCCGTGTACAGAAAGTTGTCTGGCTCCTGTGTCTGTGTGTGTTCTTGGTACATACAGATTACCCTGCTGGCGTGTTGTGCTGTTGGTGATGCTGTTTACAGAGGGGAGAGGCATTAGATATTCAGGGTATTGACCGTGTAGATGTTTATATATATTCACTGCTGTGTCAAAAGTTATTTGTTGTGAAACATTGAGCCAATTGAGTTCCTTAATTATCGGAGTTACATGATCATATTTCTGGGCCTTCCCTTCTACGATTTTAGCAGCGAAGTTCTGTAGTTTCTGTACTCTAGTTAGCAGCGTATTGTTAGTTGTCCCCCATATAGTATTACAATAGTTTAGTATACTTAATACTAGTGACTCTACCATAAGCTGCCTTGTGGGTTTATCAAAACATTGTTTTATTCTATTTACATACATAAGTGTTCCTAGGATTTTCTTACTGATTTCGGTTATATGGTGATCAAACACTAAATAATGGTCTATATACAATCCTAAATTCTTTACATTGTTTGAGGGTTCGATCTTACTATCATGGAAGAGAATGGTTGTCTGCTTCCTATAAATATACATTGGGTTTTCTGGGTGTTTAACATTAGACCATTTTTATTAAAATACACCATGGCTTTGCTTAGGGTGGTTTCAACTTTTTTCACTAGTAGATTTATATCCTTCAGTGGCCCACTATGGAGAAATTGTGTGTCGTCTGCATATTGTATCAGTGTGCAGTCGTCGAAGTTTTCATGCATGTCGTTTACAATGAGTGTAAATAGTATAGGCCCTAAAATGAAACCTTGTGGAACGCCATATTGTAGGTTTGCCTTTGTGGAGAGATGGTTTTGTAGGCGTACTGTCTGTGTTCTGTTCGATAAGTAGTCTTTGAACCAAAATGTGTCTACTTTAACATTTGAGAGTTTGTGGAGGAGAATCTTATGGCTAACACTATCAGATGCTTTTGATAGGTCACAGAGTGTAAGCAGCGATAATTGTTTGGTATCCATATTGTTGTATAGTTTATCGGTGATGGCTGTGAGTGCAGTGCTGGTTGAGAGGTGCTGAGTATCGGACAAGAGTTTGTTATTTTCAAGGTATTTAGTTAATTGGTTTGCAACTATTTTTTCTATAACTTTAGAGAAGATAGGTAATAGGGATATTGGGCGATAATTACCGGCATTACTCACGTCGCCAGCTTTATAGAGGGGGGTAACTACAGAGTTTTTCCACTGTGTAGGAAAGATGCCGGTAACAATAAGTGTTTATTATTTGAGTCAAGTAATATGCGGTAATGAAGAGAGAGTCCTTAAGGAAACGAAGAGGAATACCATCGGATCCAAATGATTTTGTTTCGTGCAAGCTCTTTATCGTTAAGATGAGTGTGTCAGTGTCTGTGGGTGTGGGGCGAAAGAGTGTACCGTTTTCTTCGTGTGTGTGGTCTGCGAGGCGTCTGTCGTGTATGGCACTTTCCACTGGGGGACTGTTTTGTATGTTTAAGAGCGTAGATTGTGTCTTTTCGTATGTGTTTTTTCCCGCGTTAGCAAAAAAAGTATTAAATTCTTCACACAAAGTTTCTGAGCTGCCAGGTATTTGATTGCTTGAGCTGTCCTTTTTTATTGGGAACTATTTCTTTTACAACTTTCCAGGTGGCAGACGTATTACCTTTGCAATCTTTGAGTTGGGACTGATAGCAATTATTTTTGGATATATTAATTAGGGTTTTTACGCGTTTCTTCAGGTACCTGTACCTATCTTGTAGCATTTTATCTTTTCTGTTATTTTTGAGGTTACGTTGTGTTGTATTTCTGAGATTTATACATTCATTAATTTCATTGTTGATCCAGGGAGCAGGGGGTCGTTTTATTTCACGTGTTACCATTGGAGCAAGGTTGTCTAAGCATCTGGTGAACACTGAAGTTAATATACTCACTTGGTCATTTACATTATCCGTGTTTAATATTTGATTAAGTTCGGTGACGCTGTTTAGCAGGCTTTCGCAGAATTTATCTTTATCAGAGAGAGAGAGAGAGAGAGAGAGAGAGAGAGAGAGAGAGAGAGAGAGAGAGAGAGAGAGAGAGAGAGAGAGAGAGAGATAGAGAGAGAGAGAGAGAGAGAGAGAGAGAGAGAGAGAGAGAGAGAGAGAGAGAGAGAGAGAGAGAGAGAGAGAGAGAGAGAGAGAGAGAGAGAGAGAGAGAGAGAAACTCAGGCGGAAAAGCATCATCAAGAGCAAGGAACAGGAAGGAAGAGCCAAAATAAAATAAAAAGTTAACATACGTCATTTCCACCACAGCAACTAACGATCTCTCTCTCTCTCTCTCTCTCTCTCTCTCTCTCTCTCTCTCTCTCTCTCTCTCTCTCTCTCTCTCTCTCTCTCTCTCTCTCTCCTTGCCCTTGCTATTGCTCTTGCTCTCCGCTTCGTTATACCCTTACTAGTAGAGCACCCTACCGCCTCGTCCGTCACCACTCGTCATGAATCAAGGTTTCATGGCCGATGTTGGACAATCTGATTATTATATCACGCCGTGGGTCGCCTCTCGTTAATATGGGATTACTAAAATTGAAAATCAAAGATGGCCGGCGGAAAACAGATCAAATAAATCCCCATTTTCGTTTCAATGAAAGATACAGAGAACGCGTGTCTGCTGCGAAGCAAGGCAACAATGTGACAGCAGCAGCAATTTAAATATTTATCAATATTAAGTTGTAGCACCATTCTTGAATATCCTTATGATCATTATTTTGTTTTTCGGTTGTCTACGCACTACAAAAAAGATAAAACAAGAAGATACTCTGTATGATGTGCCGATGCGACTTTACAATGATTTTCCTTTCTCTCCAAGTAACATCTTGTAACTGGTAATGACAACACTACCCGAGAAAGGCAAAAAGCGCGTTCCTGTGAGATGAAAACTGGTTTGTGC
>NC_066512.1:7142562-7217562 GCF_024679095.1 Eriocheir sinensis | reverse complement strand
CCTCCTCCTCCTCCTCCTCCTCTTCCTCTTCCTCCTCCTCCTGCTCTTTTTTTCTTCTTTTCTTCTTTTCCTCCTCCTCCTCTTCCTTCTCCTCCTCCTCCTCCTCCTATGATCTTCCTGCCCATACTGTCTCCTTTTTCCAGCCGGGCTTCATTCCTTAGCCGAAGTCGAACTTTCTAGGCGTGCCGGGGCCCTGAGACCCTTCAGTGCGCTGCGTGGGGGGCGGCGGGGGCACTAAGAGGGGCCGGGGCCATACACAGAGCCATTCAGAGATGAGCTGACCCCTGGTGACCCCGAGCTAATGGATGGACTTTCACTGGTGACCTCCCGTGCCCCGCCTAGGCAATCCCTGCCCTGCCCTGCCCTGCCCCGCCTAGCTTCCAATCACACCTTGAAACACCTCGCCCCTCCCTAACCTCCTGTCACACATCGAGCCACCCCGCCCCTCCCTACCCCTCTCATGCCCTGCCCCGCCTCTGTACCATACCTGCTCTATTATATCACTCCTCAAACCACCCCGCCCCTCCCTGCCGCTCAAAAAGTCTCTGTCCCACCCATACTCTCCCCGCCCTGCGCCCTCCTATATCACACTTCAAATCCCTCCATTCTGTCCGCCCTTCCATGCCCACACTGTCCCTAATCGCATGAAGCCAAATACAAATTCAAATCTTGTTTTTTGCCATCTTTTTTCATCAGTTTTATAGAGAGAGTATGGGATTCGTTATCACTGTGCTGTGTAAGGGAACTAAGTAGCTAACTGCACATTGTCGTCACCCATCTCCTTTGCTAATCCTTCTTGTTCCACTTCGATCCCCCTCACATTCATCTCGACCTCCCATTTCTAAGCTTCATTCCCAACTACCCAGTCACTACTTCCTCTCTCCGCGCCATCTTGCCCCGTCGCCACCTCTCCTCTCTTCACCCGGTTCCTTTCCTCCAAAGGCACTCCACCGTTAGGATCAGAGGCTGCAGATGCGGATGCTGGCAGCGTAGAGAGAAAGAAGATAGATTCCGTCGAGCGGCTTGTAATCCTGGTAACTCAATGACTTAATTATACGTAGAAGGACAAGAGACTGGTGATTGGTGCATGCATGACCAACCCTTCGTGAACCCATGCTGCGAGTCATGCATGAGTTGATTTATGCCTGTCTAGACGTTAGATTTCCTTGTATGAGGACTGCGAGGAAGTATTCGTTCAATATTTTACTCATTTCATCCCCATTTTCAATGCGACAACCCATACCTTTTCACTGCTCTGATTGCAAGCAATTGACAAAAACCCTGAAAGGATAAATCCCCAGGCTTTAATATACACCCATTAAATGATTTTCCTAACCTTTTTTTTTTTGTACTGAGTTCGTTAAAAAAAATCACCATGGTTCATAGTCTCCACCAAAACAACCGAACAAATTCCACGCAAACAATCACGCACAAACAAATAGAAAGTAAACAAAACAACAAGCAAAAAGGAGGAGGAGGAGGAGGAGGAAGAGGAAGAGGAGGCGGAGAAGAAGCAGAGACTAACGTTGATGGAGATGAATGAGGGTGAAACGGAGGCAGCAAGAGATAGATGGAAATTAGTAAGAGGTGATGTGGAGATGATGGGAAGAGACAGGCGGACGGGTGACACTCATCATGCAGGAGGAGGAGGAGGAGGAGGAGGAGGCTAATGAGAAACGAAATGATACAGTTAAGTGACTCTGGTGATTAACGAGAGAAAACTAAAACAATATCAATGCGAAACGAAAGACGGATGATTCAATTCTATAAATCGTCCATCAAATGCCTTTCTTTTCCTGCCTCACTTTCCTTTTCATTCTATCTCTCTTACTTTATTTACTTTCCCTTCACCTCCTTTCGTCTTACCTTTCATTTTCTCTCTTGCTTCTTTCGTCACAGCTCTTGCTATTACTCAACACTGACTGACTTACTTACGAACTCAGAAGGGAAGAGGAAAGAAGACGAGAGAAAGAAAGAAAAGAGGATGGAAGGGAGGGGAAAGGGGAGGGGAGGAGGCAGATAGGGCAGCTGCATCGGGTCATCTGTCGGGTCAAGGAAGAGGAAAGGTTACATAATGTTTGACCATCCCCATCACCAGCTCCATCACCACTTCCACCAATCCAGGGCAGGTCACCTCACGATTAACCGTGTTACGTAAGCCTAATGCATTTCATTGAGTCTTTTCTGGTTTAGTCTCTCTCTCTCTCTCTCTCTCTCTCTCTCTCTCTCTCTCTCTCTCTCTCTCTCTCTCTCTCTCTCTCTCTCTCTCTCTCTCTCTCTCTCTCTCTCTCTCTCCATCTATCTATTTATCCATCAATCTGACTTTCTACTTTCTATTTATCAATCTTTACTTATTTGCTCACTATGTTTACACACACACACACACACACACACACACACACACACACACACACACACACACACACACGTAAGGTCACACAAGGTCACTCAGAGATCAGGATGCCTCACCCTAAGCCAATCACACAAAGGCTCATTAACCTCAACAAACAGAGACACGGGCCAGAAGAGTGTCAAACCACAATGCACGGAGGAGAGGCCACACAGATGACCTTCCGGGGGGCAACGGGTCAGAGAAGTCAAAGGTCAGTGGGTGTCAGTCGCGCGCCATAATGTCAAAGAGATTCAGAGGTCACCTGGGGGTCATCAAGGAGTGTCACCGGCCAGAAAGTTGACCTGTCTTAAGGGTGACAGGTGAAACGATATGGGTGGAGACGAGAGGTATGGAGAGGAAATAAGAGGACAGGAGGAGGAGGAGGAGAAAAAAAGAGAAAGAAGAATGGAGAGAGGAGGAAAAGGTTGGAGTGAAAAGGAGAAGTGATGAGAGGAGGAGGTCAGAAACAAAACAAAAAACTAAAATGAGGTAGAAGCCATCACAGAAAAAAAAGAGCCTAGAAATCAAAATAAATTATAAAAAGGAGCGACCTGGATAAGAAGGGAAGAATTTGGGAGAGATGGGATAAGGAGATGTAAGAGAGAAGTCTAAAGAAAATGCTGAACCGGAAGAGAATTTTAGGACGGAAAAAGTATATTAATGATAAGAAAACGTAAAAAAAAGAAACTGGAATAGAATGAAAATTAAAAGAAGGAAAAAGTGAGCGAGAGACAAATATTGAAAGAAAATATTGGTAGATAGGAACAAAATTTTGAGAAAAGGGCGATGTAGACGAAAATTGGAAGACTAGAAGAAAAGTGAAGAAAGAAATGCTAAAGAAAAATGCTGAAAAAGAACATAATTTTTTGAGGGAAGGAACGAGCAAACGAAAAAGAGAAAGAAAACTTTTTGAGAGGGAATGAAATATAAAAACCAAAAGGATAAAAGAAGTAAGAAAAAAGTTACATAAGAAGAGAATATTGAGAGGGAAAAAGATGACGAAGGGGGGAAAGAAACAAAGGAATGAAGTGAAGCGGGCAAAGTCGAACAGGCAAATAAATCACAAGTGGATGAGTGATGGAGACGGTGACACGAAAGGGAGCAGAAAGGAGAGAAGTGAAAAGAAGACGGGAAAAGGGGAGAGAAAGTTCGGAGAATGGATGAATAGATGAGATAACACGGAGAACAAACATGACAGCGGAGGAAAGGTGAGGAAACGCAGACATGGAAGGAGTAAAAGAAAAGCGAGGAAAACATACACGAAAAAAAGAAGAAAAAGGGAAACAGCAAGTGAAAATATGAGAACAGCATTGGAGAAGAGAATAAACACAGAGCAGTATTTAGAAGAAATCAAGAAAAAATAGAAAATATACAGCAGAGAGGGTAACACAAAATAAGAAGAAAAGAAGAAAGGAGGGGAAAATAAAAGAGAGAAGAGGAGAGGAAACCCAGCACAGCCTCCCTGACGCGGCTGCCACCTTGTAAACATGCAGAAGATGCACCGCCCCGATAGGCTGACGGGCGGCCAACAGGACTGACTCGTCGGGCTGGGCACTGGAGCTGAAGACAGGACAGGAGGAGGAGGTGGAGGAGGAGGACGAGGAGGAAGAGGAGGAGGAGGAGGAGGAGGAGGAGGAGGAGGAGAAAGAGGAGGAGGAGGAGGAGAAAGAGGAGGAAGAGGAGGAGGAAGAGGAGGAGGAAGAGGAGTAGGAGGAGGACACACAAACACAAAGGAACACAAAGGAGCCTAGTCCAACTACTATTTTAAGAGACTTATTTTTAATTTCAATGAAGACCGTGTCCACGTTGGTTATAAAACCTGTTTTCACGGATACTGGATGGAGAGAGTCGTGGATATAAAAGATAACTCCTCCACCCTGTCTGTTCTCTCTTTCATGACTAAAACTCCTATAACCCGGTAATCTATATTCCGCAATGAAATCTCTATTTGAAGTGTCTATCCAAGATTCTGTGACTCCAACGATGTGATAATGATTTGTAGCTGCGAGTGCTTCTAAGTCTTCAAATTTGTTACGTAGGCTACGAGCGTTTAAGCAAGCTTTAATGTGATTTGAGTCGGGGGTTGCGCGGGTTGAGTGCTCCCTCACGGTGGAGCTGCTGGTGTTTTCACCTTGGCGTTTTTTGACTTTCGAAGAGCCATTTGGTCAAAGAGCAGCCTCTCGAAACGGGTTGCTCCAACTGGGTTTAAGTGGATGCCATCGGCAAAGAGCAAGTCCGAATCGTAGTAAAAATTGTTCCACAAGTTAACGAGCTGGACATTTTCTTGTGAGCAAAGGGACTGAAGTCTGTTGTTCGTGCTGAAGGCCTTACTGTAAAAGCAAGATTCGGCACCGACCCTCGGGAATATTCGTGAGATTATGATGTTAATGGCATCCGTTTTTCGTTTATACTGCTTGATCATGCGGCGGTATTTTTCAAGCAGTTCCTCAGAACGGGTTGTCTTTACGTCATTTGTGCCCGCGTGAATGACAAAGAGGGTGTTTCGGTCGGCATTTCTCGTGACATTATCACACGCTGCGGTGATGTCGTCCAGTCTGGCACCTGGATAACAATAACGTTTTCTGCGGCCGTTTGATGAACGACCACAGAACTCAACCAGCTGGCCACACACCATGGAGTCCCCAAATAGGCGAGTCTGAAACTCATTCTCCATGGTGTCTGTCAGCACCTGTAACCTATTGATGGTAATGGAGGTCAGTAAATGTTTCGTTGCCTGCTTCGGCTTGGCTCCATTCCTTACATGTTGGAACCAGTCATCCTGTGAAGCAGGAAGAGAAGCGTTATGTGGGGCAGGCAGGGAGTTAGCCTGTGAAGCAGGCTGAGAGTTAGCCTGTGAGGCAGGCTGGGAGTTAGCCTGTGAGGCAGGCTGCGAGTTAGTCTGTGAGGCAGGCTGTGAGTTAGCCTGTGAGGCAGGCTGGGAGTTTGCCTGTGAGGCAGGCTGGGGGTTAGCCAGTGAGGCAGACTGGGGGTTAGCCTGTGAGGCAGACTGGGGGTTAGCCTGTGAGGCAGGCTGGGAGTTAGCCTGTGAGGAATGCTGGGAGTTTGCCTTTGAGGCAGGCTGGGGGTTAGCCTGTGAGGCAGACTGGGGGTTAGCCTGTGAGGCAGACTGGGGGTTAGCCTGTGAGGCAGGCTGGGAGTTAACCTGTGAGGCAGGTAACTCGTCCTCCCGTGAAGCAGGAGGGTCATTTAGAGGGGGCACAGTCTTGGTGGAGGGCCTCTCCACCATCGATGGTGGAGTCACTGCCACATTGCTCGCAACAAATTCCTAAATGGCTTCAAACTTCTTTTCAAGATCATGGTGTTTGTTTACCCACTCGGTCACAACCTGAGTAAGTCTTAATCTTTGAATACAGAGGCGACAAGCTCTACTCAGCTGGTAGTACTGACCTGCAAATCGTCCTGAACAGACGTCACACTTACAGTGTCGAGGGCATTGTAAGAAATTGATGCAGGTTCCCAATTTGGGCAAATGTAAAAAGAAGCGCTCCCAAAATTACTTAAAGTGTGACCATATATTGAATTGGATGAAGAATATGCATGTAAATTATAACTGCTGTGTTTGATGCTTCCATCACTGGGAGTTCGCCCCCACAGGGTCTTGAAAACGCCTCAAAGATCAATCGTTTGTCCTGAGCCTCGGTAACAGAGAGACTTTAACAACCCGAAGCTTTTCAGCTATTGTCCTCGTAGTTTGTCCCATAGAACGGGGCCGGCGTAGTCACTCAGAGCAAAGCTGGCAAGGGAGAAGAGGAACCAGCAATTTTTTATCACTTTCCGAATCGTCTAACACAACTCCGCCACCCTTGCGAGGCCTGGCCAGTGGCAAATGTCACCAGGTGTTCTCCACCAACTCTAGAGAATATCAGACGTGTTTCCAGAGACCAAAAAGCTGAAATATTCTTCGAGTGTAAGAAAACCCCTCAGAAACTCTACCTAGAACCCAGGAGGTACAACCTCAAAAGGCCCATGGAAGACATCTCTTTCAGGAGAAAAGAACAAGAACCAGCTGCTATGCAGAATGGGGATAGGAGTTCCGTCGTTAGAGGGGAGGGACGGAGAGCTCACACCGACAACTGGTTCCTAGGGAGGCATTTTAGTGAAGAGGTCGCCACACTCCTCTACACCGCAGGCCTAAGGAGGAGGAGAAAGAGGAGGAGGAGGAGGAGGAGGAGGAGGAGGAGGGGGAAGGGACTGCAGTGGATAGGAAAGGAGGAAGAACAAAATAAGTGAAAGTTAATTTGGCCAAAAATGGACAACATTGCGAAGATGGACGACGAGGATGATGTTCGTGTGTGTGTGTGTGTGTGTGTGTGTGTGTGTGTGTGTGTGTGTGTGTGTGTGTGTGTGTGTGTGTGTGTGTGTGTGTGTGTGCGTGTGTGTGTGTGTGTGTGTGTGTGTGTGTGTGTGTGTATGCAAAACGTGATAACAAATGTACTCATATATATGTACAAAATAAGGCGTTGCATGTCATATGAGAAAGACAAAGACAAGAGTAAACAAATACAGAAGGGAAAACGTTTATAATGATGGGATGGGAAAAAAGAAAAGGTGATAATAAGACAATTGTGTTAAAGTGAAGGTAAGAGGAAGGAAAAAAAAGACAATGAAAGCAAGAAATATAATGATGAGAGAGATGTGAAGGAGAAGGAAGGAAGAGGAAACATGATGGAAAAAGAGGTAAGAGGAATAGACAGAAATAGATAAACAATGACATAAGAAAAGTAAAACGAGGAAAAATGCAGTGGTGAGGAAATATAAGAGTACATAAGATAAAATTAGACAAAAGAGGAAGAAAGTAAGAAAAGGAGAGGAGAGTGAATCCTGCAGATAGGATATGGGTGATAGAATAATGAGGAGGGAGGCAGATGAGGGAAAATTGCAAGGAGTAAGAAAAATCAAACTTGTATACCGAGTGGCTGCATCTCGTGTTTTCCGTCCATTCCTGCCACCTTCTGAAGCTCACCAAGAAATCACTCACCATCTCTATCTCCTTATTTCAAACTGTCCCCTTCACTTTCTTTTCCGTTATACTCTCCTATTCAATCACCAACTTTCAACCTCTCAAACTAGTACACCAAAACAACAGAACCTCCTCCTCCTCCTCCATATTCTCCTCACCTGTGGCCGCCAAATTTGGAGGATAGATATATATATATATATATATAGAGAGAGAGAGAGAGAGAGAGAGAGAGAGAGAGAGAGAGAGACAGAAAAAAAAAGAGCCAGAGACACAGACAAAAAAATTAAGACAAGCAAAGACACCTTGGGAATGGAAAACAAATCTATAAACACACACACAAGCGCACAAAACCATAGGCAGAGACACTAGAAATATCGACAAACACCCCAAACACAGACCAGTTCCAGCAACAAAGCGCCGGTGTCAGCCCACCCGCTAACACGTCCCTTTCTCTCGCCGTCACAATTACGCGTGTTTTTGTGTCTTGTATTGCGTGTGTGAGGACGCTTCCGGCACCACGTGTGTGTGTGTGTGTGTGTGTGCGTGACTGACTAACTGACTGGCTGACTGAATGAGAGACAGACAGACAGACAGACGAAGAGAGAGAGAGAGAGAGATAGTGTGTTTCATCACCTGGATTGGTTTCAGGTGAGGCGTTGAGGTCACCAGGCGGGTCACACCTGGCACGTGTCAAGGAAGGTCAGGCAGGTGTCACGGGCCAAGGGTCACCACAGAGCATGGCCACGGAAGGGAGGGAGAGGAAAAAATATAGAAGAGGAGGAAAGAGAAGACAAAAATACGAGAGAAATTTTTGGAAACAGAGAGAGAGAAAAGAGAAGGAATAAAGATAAAAAAGGATTAAAAAAAGATTAAGATGAAGGTAAACGAGAGGAGCGAATACATAAATAAAATGAAGAGAAAACAGGAAAAATAAGTGCAGGTTATGAAGTATGATGGAGGTCGAGAGGGACGAAAATGAGCATGTATTCATCTAGGTATATACGTATGCAGGTAGGTAGGTAGGTGGGACGCTGAACGCATAAAATCAACAGCCATGTGTATGTATTTATTCACATGAAAAATGCGTAAGAAACAAACTTCAACGAAAATTGAAAAAAAAATAGCATATCGTGTCCGTATGTGTGTGTGTGTGTGTGTGTGTGTGTGTGTGTGTGTGTGTGTGTGTGTGTGTGTGTGTGTGTGTGTGTGTGTGTGTCGCGTGGATGTACGTATAATGACATAGTACTTAAAGGAGCATAATGGGGTCATGAACACACGCCCACGCACGCACAATGGTGGTGGTGGTGGTGGTAATGTGAGGGGGGGGAGGGGGGAATTATAGTGACAGGACGAAACAGCTCTCTCTCTCTCTCTCTCTCTCTCTCTCTCTCTCTCTCTCTCTCTCTCTCTCTCTCTCTCTCTCTCTCTCTAACCCTCCCTTTTTTCCCTTCGTCTCTCCCTTCCTCTCTCACACTTTCTCCCTCCGTTCAGCACGCTCTTCCTCTATCTTTTTTGCCCTTTATAATTCATACTCTCATCTATTATTTTATATATATTGCCTCTCTCTCTCTCTCTCTCTCTCTCTCTCTCTCTCTCTCTCTCTCTCTCTCTCTCTCATTTATCGTTATCATTACCAGCATCTTTTCTTCATTCCGTTTTCCTTCTTCTTTATCATTACGTTCTCTTCTTTTTCTTATCCGTCTTTTTTTTTTCTTATTATTATTGTTATCAGTGTCTCCTTCCTCTCTAACTGTAATGCCGGGCGGAGGGAAAGGAAAGTCGTGACCGTGATGAAAAAAGTAAAAGAGTGGCTCGCGTGACAGAATGGGAGGAGGAAATAGAGCACGTATGAAAAAAGGTAAAGTTTCCATAATTAAATTCCAAGTGATTATTAGGTTCAGCTGTTGCTAATTCCCTGACAAAATCGTAATACCGAGTCTGTAGTCCCAGAGGCTGCGATATTAATGATTTGAAAGACAATAACAACAAAATTTCCAAATAATAACAAAATTAAAATCCCCCGCATTGCCTCTAACAGCTCCAAAACTACAGATTTAGCTTAGGAAATCGGATTATATATATGATATTTACCAATTCAGACACGTACATTCCCACGCTGACTATGTGAGCCCCAATACTTAATCTACATCAAGAAGTCTCGATGTCATGATTGTCTTTACCAATATCATCACATTTACATTCCCACACTGCCTACCTGACCACCAATATTGAATCTTTACCTTACGAAGTCGCATAATCTATATGTTCTTTACCAATTCCGACATCAGGAAATCGTGATATTATTATCTTATATCAATACTGACTCATTTACATTACCACACGGCTTGCCTGAGCTCGAACACTGAATCTTTACCTTAAGCAGTCGAGTTAGCATTATCTTTAACAGTTCCGAAACGAGTAACCCCAGACTGACAACAAGACCACTAATACTGCCTTAGCACTCCAGATATCATGTTACCAATCTGTTCACCGATACCAAATACCCCGTTGTAATAACTAAAAGACCCAATAATGAGTCCAAGACGCTGCGCTCTCGATCTGTTCATCAATACAAACATTCAGACTCCCACGTTAACCATAATAGATCCAATACTAAATCAACACTCCAAGACGTAGTTTGACCAGGCTAATAATATCAAGCTGAGCCAACACAAACACATTTAAACTCCCAAGCTGACTACATAAGACGGAATATTGACTCTACACCTCGCGACGCCGTGCTATCGGTGTGTGTGGAGTGGCTTTCCCTGCCGTCTATCCATTTGTGCCTCGTCGCCGCAAACACTCCGCTGGGCCAAGTGGTGCGCTGACCCGTTAGCGGGTTATGTAAACATTTACCCAAGTACTGCACGGGAGGAATGCACGGGCGCTAACTTTCTTTCTTTCTTTCTCTCTCTCTCTCTCTCTCTCTCTCTCTCTCTCTCTCTCTCTCTCTCTCTCTCTCTCTCTCTCTCTCTCTCTCTCTCTCTCTCTCTCTCTCTCTCTCTCTCTCTCTCTCTCACTAACTAACTAATAACAGATCCACGTTTTTTTTTTTTACATAGGAGTGCATACAATAATGTTTTTGATCGGCATAAATTGACGCAATAAAAGCAAAAACCCTGTTCCACATTATAACGAGTAACACACTGACCTCCTTTTCCCTCATCTCTACGTAACGCTAAAAGGAGAGAAGAAAAGATGTCGAGAAGGAAGGAAAAAGCGAAGAATGATAAGGGGAAGTGAGAGAGAGGAATTCAGGGAGGGGAAGAGGAGAAAAATGTGGAAAGGGGGGAAAGGAAAATGATGTCAGATGGAGTATATAAAAAAAGAATAGAAAAAAAGGCTGACTGAGGCAACGGGACACAGGAAGTGGTGGTGGTGGTGATGGTGGTGGTGTTGGTGTCGGTGTTGGTGTTGGTGGTGGTGGTGGCGACTGGTGAGTGATGGTGTGAATAAGTGAGAGTGAGATAAGATAAATGATGATGTTTATGATGACCATTTTGATTATAGAGAGAGTGTGTGTGTGTGTGTGTGTGTGTGTGTGTGTGTGTGTGTGTGTGTGTGTGTGTGTGTGTGTGTGTGTGTGTGTGTGTGTGTGTGTGTGTGTGTGTGTGTGTGTGTGTGTGTGTGTGTGTGTGTGTGTGTGTGTGTGTGTGTGTGTGTGTGTGTGAATGAGGTCAGGCAAGGACAATGAGCAAGGTGATGTCACACAAAAAGGAAAAAAAGAGGAGATAGGAGACGAAAATAAACGAGGGAAGGAGAGGCGACGAAAAACAGGAGCAAGGTGAAGAGAAAGGAAGAAAAGAGGATGGAAGGGGAGAGATGATAATGCATGAGAGGAGTAGAGAAGATAGAACGAGAAAACAAATGAATAAGAAGAGAGATGAGTAAAAAGGAGAAGAGAACAGGAAGAAAACAGTAGACAAAAGGAAACAAACTATAAACACAAAACAGAACAAAAGTCAACAAATGAAGAATAGACTCAAACAAGAGGAAAGGAAAGAGAAACATGGATGGAACAATAAACTGGAGAGCATGTGGGAGGGGTGATAAAGGAGGAACAGAGAGGGTAGGAGGGAATAATGATGAGCAACAAGATAAATGGAAGTGAAAAGAGGTAACGGAAAAAAAAGAAATAATAAGTAGGAGACACAGGCGAACCATAGATTAAAAACTGGCGCAAGAACATGAGAGAGGAACAGAAACAACAGGAAGAGGAAGAGTAAAAGTGAAAAATGATAATAAACAAGAAACAAACGAAGCCAAGAAGAAAACAAAAGGGCATTCAAGGACAGGGAACGAATACCCAAAAAATAACAAGGAATAGCAAAAAACAAGAAAGTATTTACAAGTGAAAGTGGAAAAAGGCCGCAAAAAAGAAGCATAAAAGAAAAGTGTAGAGGAAAATATAAAAGAGTATTTACTGCCGCGTTAAACCAGACTAACGACGGTAATAACGCGAACGTAAAAAACAGGTACGCTCTCTCTCTCTCTCTCTCTCTCTCTCTCTCTCTCTCTCTCTCTCTCTCTCTCTCTCTCTCTCTCTCTCTCTCTCTCTCTCTCTCTCTCTCTCTCTCTCTCTCTCTCTCTCTCTCTCTCTCTCTCTCTCTCTCTCTCTCTCTCTCTCTCTCTCTCTCTTTTAATAACCCTTCTACCTCCTTAAAAAAGCCTCCCTTCCTTCCTTTATTTTATCATTCTTTTCATTTATTTCTCCTCCTCCTCCTCCTCCTCCTCCTCCTCCTCCTCCTCCTCCTCCTCCTCCATAAGAGAGGGTGATCAGGCCAAACAATAAATAATCGAGGGACAAATGTCTGTAATGCCCACACAAAGGAGGTGGGCACGGAAACGACGGGGGGGGGGGGAAGCTGTAATGCCACATACGGAGGAGGTGGAGGAAGAGGTGAGGAGAGGAGAGGAGAGGAGACGAAAGGAGAAGAATGGAGAGGGGAGCCATGAGAGGAGAGGAAGGAAGAAGGGAGAGGAGAGGAGAGGAGAGGAAAGGAGAGGAGAGGAAAGGAAAGGAGAGGAAATGGAAGGAAAGGAATGTTTAAGAATATAAAAGAAGAATGATCAAAAGAAAAGGAAACGTGAAAATATGAGAAAAAAATATTGTTCAGGTGGAGGGGGAGGAGGAGGAGGAACACACAAAGAAACACAAAGAAACAACAAACAACAGCAGACCTGATGGTCCTTACGAGGCTGTTTGTGACAAGCTACACTAACTATCTAATCAAAGGTGGAAGATGAAGGACAGCAAAGGCGAAGACTCCTCCCCCCCCCCTCCCTCCCCCCCCCATCCCTCCAGCCAAAGCTGGCAGGAATGGAAATAGAACCACGCAGCATGGAAAAACTGCATGGAAATTATTTAGGAAAGAGGAAAGAACTACAATTACTGCTACCACTAACCGGGCGATAAAAACGGACAAGGACACCAGTATTCAAAAGAACTTGACATTATTACGACAATGAGTAATATCTTATTTGCTGGTTGGATTCAAAATACTTGTCTAATCTATTCTTGAAGGCAATAACTGTTGTACTATCAACAACATCACGGGGTAGAGAATTCCAAACATTAACGACTCGATTGAAGAAGAAGTGTTTGTCTTCGTGCGACGAGAATCTTTTACCACTTATCTTGAAATTGTTATTTCTTCTTCTTCTATTTGATCGATCAGTTGTAAAGTAATCTTCCGCATTAATATCACTGAATCCTTTAAATATTTTAAACACTTCTATTATATCGCCTCGCATTCTTCGTTTTGATAGGCGAAATAAATTTACTTCTTTAAGCCTTTGTTCATAAGATAAATTTCTCAACCTAGGAATCATTTTTGTTATTTTCCGTTGAGCACGTTCTAACTTTTCTACGTCTTTTCTGTTATAGGGATGAGGAGGAAGAGGAGGAGGAGGAGGAGGAGGAGGAGGATGGCGATAAAAAGAAGGTGGTCTGACCCTGCCATAAATTTAGATTCCTTGAACACTTAAAGATCTCTCTCTCTCTCTCTCTCTCTCTCTCTCTCTCTCTCTCTCTCTCTCTCTCTCTCTCTCTCTCTCTCTCTCTCTCTCTCTCTCTCTCTCTCTCTCTCTCTCTCTCTCTCTCTCTCTCTCTCTCTCTCTCTCTCTCTCTCTCTCTCTCTCTCTCTCTTCTATACTTATTAATAAGTAATATTGTTTTCAATTTAAACTATTTTTATTTCCCTTGACATCTCTCCTTGGACTCATCATTAATTTATTTGATCTTCTTCCATCTTATGCTGCGCAGCTCTCAAACTTTTCTCATTATATTTTATATTATCCTTCAGTTTTCAACATTTTCTCAATTACCTTATTTAACCTTCACACAGTGCTTTGGTTCGCCTATTTTTTTTAATTTTCTTCCTTCCCATTCCACTTTTGTTCCTGTAATAAGTCTTTCGCAACTACCAGCAACGTTTTAGTGTCATATTTTTTTCCTTTATCATTTTCTTATCACGTGTATTTTTATCATTTGCTTTTATACTCATTTTTTTTCATTGAAGAACCTTCATTATTTCTTCTTCACTGTGTCTTTCTAATCCTCCGTCTGTCTTTCCATGCGTCCTTCCTTTCTTTTTTCTTTCTTTCTTTCTTCATTTGCTTATTCATTTCTTCTTTCTTTCATTTCTCTGCCTTTCCCTTTCAAACAACTCTCTCTTTCCTGTCCATTTCTTCTTCCGTCCTTCCTTACTTCCTTCCTTCTTTCCTCTTGTTCTTCCATCCTTTCTTCCTTTCTTCCTTCATTTCCTTATTCCTTTCTTCTTTCCTTCATATTCTGCCTTTCCCTTTCAAACAACTCTCTCTCTCTTTCCTCTCCCTTCCTTCTTCCCTCCTTCATTCCTTTGTCTTTCCGTTTCACTCACTTTCTTCTTCGTTTCTTCTTCCCCCTTCCTTCCTTCCTTCTTTCCCTCTCTCATTATCCTTCCCTTGCCTCCGACTCTCCCCCTCCCAACATCATTTTGAATTACCGATCAAGTGACCCAGATCGTGAGGCGGCACGGGAGGGCAGGTCACGAGGGGCATGACCTGGCGCCACCTACCAATTAAAAGCAGGTGTTTAGCAATTAGGACCTCTCTCTCTCTCTCTCTCTCTCTCTCTCTCTCTCTCTCTCTCTCTCTCTCTCTCTCTCTCTCTCTCTCTCTCTCTCTCTCTCTCTCTCTCTCTCTCTCTCTCTCTCTCTCTCTCTCTCTCTCTCTCTCTCTCTCTCTCTCTCTCTCTCTCTCATACACACACACACACACAACTTTTAACGGATTATTGGGCAACATTCAATTAAATTCTTGTAATAGCTATCATACTCTCTCTCTCTCTCTCTCTCTCTCTCTCTCTCTCTCTCTCTCTCTCTCGGACACAACTAACTTTCCTCCTCCTGAACAGGAATTTGAGAGAGAGAGAGAGAGAGAGAGAGAGAGAGAGAGAGAGAGAGAGAGAGAGAGAGAGAGAGAGAGAGAGATAAAAAAAGAGAGAGGATAAAAGAGAGAGAGAGAGAGAGAGAGAGAGAAGAAAATACACTGATGAATGAATGAAACTAATACTATATATAAAATTTGATACACAAACACCCTTCTAACCACCTCCACCACCATCACAATCAACATCATTACCACCACCACAACAACTATGAAAATAAAAATAAATTATGTTAAAAATAACATTTGTAGTAAACGGTGGTTACACATCGGCTTTCTAGAAAATACAAATTTAAATGACTGAGCCGATCATTACACTCCCAAACCTGTGTCATCCTCATATGTAGTGCCTTTACTGTGAATAATAATTGTCCACCTCCTCTGTTCTGATTCTAACATTTTGATCTTAATTACATATTAAGGAGACCAGAACTGAACAACACAATAAAGAAGAGGTTTTACTAATGCTAAATATAGCTTGAGGATGACTTTACTGCTTCCTATTGTTAACACACCGTAAAATTCAACCCAGTGGTTCGTTTCCACAACTCTTAGCCTTGATGCATTGAGAGCTCACTAATACGGGTTAACCTCTCATATCTAATCCTCCTAGAGAGTGTCATTTAGGAAATAATTATGCTAAGGGTTAATCTAACCTACATTCAAAATACGACACTTCCTGATGTAGTCAGTTCCCCGCACAATCATTATATCTGACAAGTTCATCCTGCCGCTAAAGAGTGTCTTGATCTAGTGCAATCAGTCTGCTGACCTTATATCACCTGCATTCCAACTAATAGAACAACTCATCCCCAAATCTAAGCTATTAATATAAATGATAAACACCAATGGACATAATACCGAACCCTATGGCGCTCCACTCGTAACAGACCCATTAAGAATTTTCCAGTGGTTTGCAGGGTTTGCTTCCTACAGCTAAGCCACACCCTGATCAAGTCCAACACTTTCCCATTTTTTTTCAAGAGGCTGTAAATTTACTTGCTTCTGAAGGTTAGGAAGTTTGTCCCACGCTTTACTAAAATCTACATATATCATAATTTTCATCTCTGTCTGCCGCCTAAATTACTTTATTACAGAAGGGCAAAAGGTTGGTGAGGCATAGCCCACTCTTCTTGAATCCATGCTGCGAGTCATGAATTAATTAATTGATTGAGGAAAACAGAGTAGCAGGTGGCAAAGGAAGAGGACGAAGGATGAGGAGAAAAAAAATAAGAAAAAGACGAAAAGACGTGAGTGGCTCATAAGAAGAATCGTGAAGCTGTGAAGAGAACATAAAGAGGAAAAGAAGACGGAGGCGGAGGAGAAAAGTAAAAAGGAGTGGATAAGAATTTAGAAGGGAAGCATAAGGAAGAGAGAGAGAGAGAGAGAGAGAGAGACACTCACCTCTTGATTCTTCTTGACCTCTGGCGCCTGAAAGGAAGAGAGAAGGAACGTAAATATGACGCTGACAAATGTGGATGACAAATATTAAATTTACAAATAACAAAAAATAATCTAGTCAAATTCATAATCAGAATCATAAACGCCATATTATGGTTATGAAAAAATGCATAATTGAAAGGAGGAGGAGGAGGCAGAGGAGGGGTAGGAGAAGGAGGAGGAGGAAGAGGAGGAGGAGGAGCAAATACAAAATAAAATATAACTGGTAAAATAGCAAGAAAAGTCAGAATAATATTAATCCAGAAAATTAAAGCTGAAAGTAAGATAATGACAAAGAAAGAAAACGAAACTCCGTTGGATGAAGGCGAGAACAGGTGGCTGGATCTTGATAGACAGAAAGACCGGATTTGGCGGCGATGTGGATGCGATAAGAAAACTGATTACATGTGTAACTATTAGCAGGGGAAAGGAAAGCAGTCCGATGATTTCACTTTTATTGCTATATCATCATCATTATTATTATTATTATTATTATTATTATTATTATTATTACTGTTATTATTATTATTGTTATTATTATCATTATCATTATGCAAGAACTTGTTCACCAATAGAGTGGTGGGTGAGTGGAAGAGGCTCGCAGTCGTGTTGCAAGTGAAAATACGATTGAAACGTTGAAGAAGAGGTTAGATGGATTAATTGATAAAGGGTTAGAAGAGGTCAAATTTACAGGAGCTGCTTTGTACAGGCCTATCGACCTCTTGCAGACTCCCTACGTTCTTATTTTCTAATGTTTTTTTTTTAATATTTCTGTTGTTATTATTATTATTATTATTATTATTATTATTATTATTATTATTATTATTATTATTATTATTATTATTATTATTATTATTATTATTATTATTATTATTATTATTATTATTATTATTATTATTATTATTATTATTATTATTATTATTATTATTATTATTATTATTTTAATTATTATTATTATTATTATTATTATTATTATTATTATAATTAGTAGTACTATAGGTTCCTTGCACGTGACGTCACACCCTCTCCGTGGCGGCAGCAGACGATGCATTTAGCGTTGTGTGGGACCGAGCCCGTATCAGCTGACGTGCGAGGTACTTTGGTAATCATATGAAAGACAGTGAATTTGCCAAGATGCCAGCATTCTGTGGTGTTATTGGGTGCGCAAACAAGCGGACAAAGTTCCCGAAAGAGTTTTCTTCCGACTACCAGCAGTAGACAAGAGATATGGAGGGAAGAGAGAGAAAATAACAAGAGAACGGCGAGAGCAAGAGCTGACTTAACTGAGGCTGGAAAAAGGCATCTCCTCGTGTGCAGTGATAATTTTTTGAGTGGTAAGTACATATTTGTTTACTATTTAAGGCACAGCATTCGAATAAAGTCAATAATTTAACCGAGAGACACACAAAAGTGGCACAGGATTCAGTAACTCACCAGCGGCGCCACCACTACCACCTGCACTAAAAAGACACAGACCAGACATCTGATCATTGTCCCTTGAAGGAATTCCTTATACTATGAACAATTATATTCTCTGTACCTATTAACGGTATCTTGTACAGGTAAACTAACCATGTCAAACCAAACTTCACCGACTCTAACCCTAACTTTATGACAGTGTGCTCTCTTACTGTTTATATTGTGCCATTCAGGGCTGCAAAATTTCATATTATATGGCTTATATTACAATATTTTTTCCTGCTTCCCTTTTCAACAGTCAGTCATTGTTATGTATCTTAGTCAATAACAAGGACTGCATATTGGTTAGGTTTAGTTTTGAACTGAATTTCACTGTTATATTGTCTGGTACACCTGAAGATTAAAGGTAATTGTTGAGTTGAGCTCCGCAGCTCCAAAAGATGACATTACACCTCCCTATCATAAGGGACTAAATCCATTATTAGGCCTTTCTCTTCTCTTTGATTTTAAGTACTAGCTCTATCATATATTGGTTCAGGAACATGGATTTAGTCCCTAAACTATAATAAGGAGGCGTAATATCATATATTGGAGGCGCGGAGCTCAACTCAATAATTACCAGATTAAATTTTATATAGGTAATTTTAGGTTTATGGATTTAAAACAATGCTCACCAGAAAAAGCATGACCTTTAGTCTGGAAAAGAATAAATATTGTCTTTGAAAGCGACTGCTGAGGTAAACTCATTATTAACCCTGCATTATATTTGTTACTTCAGGACGGCCAGCAGTCCTCGAGGATACTAGTAATCCAGACTGGGCCCTAACACAGAACCTTGGTCATCGTAAAGTGTCCCAGGAATTAGTCGCCATCATTTGTGCTCGGCATCAAAGGATCCAGGAGAGAAAGTTGAAAAAGGATAAGGAAATGCTTATGGCAGCGCAGACACTCATGGACATACAGGAATACACTCAACCTTGCAGTGACAAGGTTCATGTTGGTAAGTGGTTATGTTGATATATGCCATCAACAAGTAGCCTATTCCATGTTTGTTTTTTTCATGGAGATACAGACTTTTTCATAAAAAAACATTCATATTATTGTATTATCATCCTTTTTGTTGGTGTAAGTTAAGAAACCTCTTCTAAAATGGGTATGAATTTTCACAGGTCAAAGTTGTCATGGGAGGGTATTACTATCTTCTCACAATCTTCTTACACCTTTCAGAACAACAGGAACAGTTGTCCCTACCAGCCATCGGCCAGACATTTCAGACAGAGAAGCAAACCATTCTGTCTAGACCAGCTGCCTGCCAGACAGAAAAAGTAACAGTTGCAACTGTTGGCTGCCAAACAGACCTCACCCTAATAGAGATGACCATGTTTGATCAGCAGTATGAGGACTTGAACCAGTTACGAACAGAGGTGTATGAACTCTGTTCTACAGTAGGTGACTACAATAACCTCAACCTCAGAAATGATGATGAAAAAGTACTTTTTTATACAGGGCTGCCAAACTATGCTGTACCGATGTGCATTTTTAATTATGTTTGCCTTAATATTACCCATTCAATTAATTTGAAGCTATCCCCGCTTCAAGAATTTGTTATGTTTCTGATGCATCTTCGTTTAAATACATGCTTCCAGGATTTCGCCTACAGATTTAATGTATCTCCTTCAACTGTGTCAAGGATATTTTTATAAATGGGTAGATACAGCAGACACAAAATTAAGATATTCCATTGTTTGGCCTGGAAGAGAAGAACTTGGCTAGCAATGCCTGCATGCTTCCACAGGAGTTTTGGTGACAGAGTCTCTGTCTTACTTGACTGTTTTGAAATGACCTTGGCTACTCCTTCGTCCCTAATGGCCAAGCCAGCTGCTTGGTCAAATTATAAACACAATAACGTCATGAAATTCCTCATAGGCATTACTCTCACAGGATGCATATCATTCATATCTAGAGGTTGGGGTGGTAGGGTCAGTGACAAGACCATTACTGAGAAGTGCGGCATTTTAGAAAATTTGCTACCTGGTGATATTGTGCTTGCTGATAGAGGGTTTGGAATTGAGGAAAGTGTAGGATTATACCATGCAAGTTTATATATTCCATCATTTACCAGGGGAAAATCTCAGTTGTCAGCCTTTGAAGTTGAAAATACTAGGAAAATTGCCAATGTAAGAATTCATGTAGAGAGAGTAATTGGATTGGTTCGTCGTAAATATAAGATTTTTCAAGGTCCACTTCCAATAGAATTAGTAAAAGGTAATGACAGCAATGAGACTACGCTAGATAAAATAGTTAGGATATGTTGTGCACTTGTTAACTGTTATCCAGGCATTGTACCAATGACTTCATGAATGTAGTTTAATTACTTATTTATGTTTAATATGTAATTTTTAATCTAGCCTTCTTCCCAACAAGTGGGATGGCAGATTAAATTAATTGGTAAATGTAATCCAATTAATTACATTATCCATTTCCATACAATAAAGTAAAAACAAAGATTGTTACTATAACCATATTGTGTCTCTTAGTAACCCTTTTTAATGGGGGAAGGGGGCCTATGGATAGAAGCCTTGACAGACCTAATAAGACCCACTTTTTTTGTGTGTTAAGATGGCCCAAATGTAAATCATGGCATTAACAGTGACATACAGACTATCATTATCTCAATCAATTGGGGCATACGCCGGGGAGCGCGTCGCCACATCCACCCTATGACGCCAGCCTCGGGGTTCCTCCAGTCTAGTCTCCATGAAGGCCCCTTCCCATCCCAAGTACGTACCTCATGGCAAGTAATAGGTGTCGAATCAGTCTCATGCAATAATCGTTGATTTGACACAGTCATTCCAGCGATACCCTATGATCCTGCGTAGACACCCATTACCAAAGGCATCAATCCGCCTCTCCAAGTCGCTATTCAGTGTCCATGTCTCACAGCCATAGAGTAAGACAGGGAGCACAAGCGACTTGAAGATCTGGATCTTTGTCCTTCTGCACAGGTATCGACAATGCCATATACTCTGGCTGAGCGAGTCCATAATGCCGTGGGTCACACAAATCCGTCATAAGACTGCCTGCCGAGACCCACCGTCGTTATGAAGTACACTACCAAGGTATGTGAAATTTTCCAAGATCTCAACGTCCTCACCACACGCTCGAACAGACTGTACTGCTTCATCTAGCAAGCCCCCAAACACGTGTACCTTGGTCTTAGCCCAGGAGACCATTATGAAACTACTAAAAGATGGGTTGAGAAATAAGACATACAAATAACTTTGCATCAGATTATATCAATATATTAATGTGGACTAGAGGAGGACTAAGGGCAACATATATACATTCAATGTAAATCATGGCAATAGCAGTGACATACAGACTATCATTCTGAATTTACTAAATAATGGGTTGAGAAGACATACAAATAAATAACTTTGAATGAGAATATGTTAAGATATTACTGTGGACTAGAGGAGGGCGATGACTATGGACTAGAGAAAACACTTATATTATACCTTCAAATACATTTTCATCTGAAATTTATTTATGCCTACAATTAGGGCAGTACCATTTTCCTTTGGGCACTCTCTTCAGCTTCATACAGGAAATGTGAAACCAGTGTGTCGCACACATATTGTTGTCACACTGGATCATCCTACCATATTCGTGCTGTCTACATGTGCACCATATTTCCTGAGCACCCTGAATATTACATAGACTCATATGTGACGGCCTACGTGTGTACACGGTGGCCTGGAGTTCTGGCAACACACCTGTTGACAAATATTTTGACTTTTGTGGTGATGGCCTCCCACAGCCGTTCATCAGGGACTACATTCTTTGAATAGACATGCTACTCAGCCAGGTGCCAACATTTCTTACCAGGATTTCTTACCAGGATCAGCTCCACAGGCATGGAGCAATACATAGATATTATTAACAGGATACAGAATTTAGCCTGTTGTGTACATAAATACATACTCTGTGCTTGGGTGTGGAACTCGGTGTGTCACTTCTAAATATGTTATAATTAGGGATAGTTATGAATGAGTCAGATACGGAAGGTAACAGCCATGTTTCAGTTATTGCAGCAAAGTCAATCCTGTTCTCATCAATTAAGTGACAGTAAATTAATCTTATTACTAAGGCTATTTACATTTACAAGAACAAAATTTAATTCTCTAAAGGGGCATGTGGGCGTTCCTCTCCATTACCTGGGCCAACACCAGGGCTCGGGGTTGGAGCAGTACCCACAGACTCCCCAGGCTCCTGTGCCTATCCAGACTGACTCCTATGAGAAGGCACTGTTTACCTATTTGCAAGGCTCTGTCGTCTAGCATATAACTCCTGCCTCTGAATATAAGTCAAGTCCCGGTTGATATAGATGTTGGAGAATTGATCACTGTCTTTGAGGGATTTAGCTTCAAGCAGTAAGTCAGTGCGAAGATCTTGGTTCGAGCACTTGACTCTATAAATTCCTTTCACTTGATTGAGACAATACAAGTCTAGTATTGGAAACTGAGTTCCGAGAAGATACTCTGAAATTTGAGATAATGTGTTTTTAGCTTCTGTCAAGTTAGTAGCCATGATACCATGAAAAATTATGGAGTCTTTAAGTTTGCGTCTTTCCTCAATTTCAACAATCTCCTTCCTGATTATAAGACTAAGATCTTGAGATTCTTTTGGACGGTTTCCCAAAACACCATTGCCAGCTATGGCCTGGCTAAGCCCAGCATTAGCTTGACAACTGGCGCTGCCATGGGTGCAAGGCCTGACCGCAACCGACACCTGGTCAGTCAAGACAGTAACCTGCTCAGATAAAGCCTTAACAGAAGTACAAAGGGCCCAAACAGTCTCATGGAGCTGCTTAGGGCAAGGTTGTTACTACCACTGTCCCCAGTGTACCTGCCTCCCCCACCAACACCACTAGCCCCGCCGGAATTCCCAACTCTGCATCCAGTACAGACAAACAGTAAAGCATCTCCACCCTCTTTTAATGACTGTATAATTGACTGGGACAGACCCATAGACAGAGGAGAGTCATGAAGCCATAGGGGGCACTTATCACAGCCTATGCAATTGTCATCCATGTCACCTCCACACTATCCACAGTATCTATCATCACTGCCGTCAGCATTAATATTTGCAGTAGCAGAGGCACTTGAAACAATATTATTAGGGTTGGTCTTACGATTGGACCTCCCACCCCCCCGGCCTCATCATCGTGAAAGCAATCATTATCTTTTTTTTTTTTTTTTTTTACAGCTGAGACAGCTCAAGAGCGCAAAAAAAAAAAAAAAAAAAAAAAAAAAGGCCCGCAACTCACTGCTCCCGAACAGAGGTTAAAGGAATGTCCAAAATCAGAGGTCAATTTCGGGAGGAGAGGTATCCTGATACCCTCCTCTTGAAAGAGTTCAAGTCGTAGGCAGGAGGAAATACAGATGAAGGAAGATTGTTCCAGAGTTTACCAGCGTGAGGATGAAAGGTAAGATGCTGGTTAACTCTTGCATAAGGGGTTTGGACAGTATAGGGATGAGCATGAGTAGAAAGTCGTGTGCAGCGGGGCCGCGGGAGGAGGGAAGGCATGCAGTTAGCAAGTTCAGAAGAGCAGTGAGTATGAAAATATCGATAGAAGATAGAGAGGCAACATGGCGGCGGAATTTGAGAGGTAGAAGACTATCAGTATGAGGAGGAGAGCTAATGAGACGAAGAGCCTTTGATTCCACTCTGTTAAGGAGAGCTGTGTGAGTGGACCTACCCCCCCCCCCCCCCCCACACACACACATGAGATGCATACTCCATACGATATGATATAAGGATCTAAGGATACGATCTATGATATAAGGATCTACATTTCCTATAACAGATATTATTTCATCATATCTGTGTGCTGCAGCCGCTGGAAGCTGGTAATAATACGAGGAGTGGTCTCTAAACACAGCCATCCTTAGCGCCTCAAACCAGCCGTGGACCCACACGACGAAATGTAAACAAACTCAGCTGATAGAGTCCGGTGCATTGTGGGAAATATGTGACGTAGGTGCAAGGAACCTATAAAAAAAAAGTCTATTCACTTAAGCTAAATTCCTGGCGCCTAGGCAGGTTGGTAAGCTTGCTGCTGATTGGCTGCTCCGCTCTCCCGCTAACACTCATGTCGGACCACATCTTGCATGCTGGAGTGAGACATGTCTCTTTATTATATGCCCTAGCTCATCTCATAAACGGGCTAGCCAGTTTTGGTTGACACCATCAGACTCAGCAGTGACTGTAGAATCAAGATGTATTGTAAAAACTCGACAAAACAAAAAAAGAAAATGGTATTACGATGAGTTGAACTGTGAAGAAGTTAAAAAAATGTTTATAACAAGTTTTAATTCTGCTCACTGTTCATTGACTGCAGAAATATATTATTAGATGACGTAGGAAAATCTCTCATGAACACAACAGTGTGATCAGAATGCAGATGAAGCTCCACATATTGAAAACACAGGGTTGTTTATAGCAACATGTCACTTGCCCCAACCATCATGGCGCGCGCGATACTCATTTTTTTTTAACATCATACAGGGTGTCTCGAGCGCCGTGATGGTTGGGGCGAGTGAAATGTTGCTATAAATAACTATGTGTTTTCAATACGTAGAGCTTTAACTGCATTCTGATCACTCTACGTAACGTAATAATACATTGAACATAGAAATGAACAACTGATGAAAACCCTGAACGCCAGTAATCTGTTATAACCTGCCCAGCAATCTGAAATCTAGCCATGAACAGACTATAGTAGTAGTAGTAGTAGTAGTAGAGTAGTTTCAGAATTTTTATTATTGGTTTTATTGTGGCTGTTGCTGTCACCTTCTACCTGTCGAGACTGGAAACGGGTGGAGGTCAGGTGGATAATGAGGTGATATGGGGATGACAGGAATCTGGGAACACCTGGGGCCTAATTGAGTACATCTGGGGTGGAGGCGCCTGGGGGTGACGGGGATGAAAGTGATGGGAGGATATGGAGGGGAGGAGATTGAAGGAAGAGGATAGGTGAAACACTTGAATTGGAGAAAAGGAGAAGGAAGGTAGGGATAAATAATAGGAGAGAGAGAGAGAGAGAGAGAGAGAGAGAGAGAGAGAATCAGAGAGAGAGAGTGTGTAGAGAGAGAAAGAGAGAAAGGTTAATGTTTGGCAGGTGTGTGGGCAGAGAAATTATGTGCGTTGACAGGTGTGTGAGGGAAGGAGAGAAAGGTTGAAGGGGTTAATGTTTGGCAGATTGTGTGGGCAGAGGTATAAGAGTGTGAGAGTGTGTGAGGAGAGAGAATCAGAGAGAGAGAGAGAGAGAGAGAGAGAAAATGCACTCTCTTCTTGTTAAATATTTTCTCTTCATATTTAGCTTCTTACATCAGTATCATCACCATCATCACTATCAGCAACAGAATTATCTTTATGTCCTCCTCCTCCTAATCCTCCTCCTGCTCCTGCTCCTCCTCCTCCTCCTCCTCCTCCTCTTCCTCCTCCTCTTCTTTCTTCTCCTCCTACTCTTTCGCATCTTGATGAGGGAAGATTGAGGGCAAAATTAATCCCTGACAAAGAAGACAAACAAGGCAGATAACGAGAACTCTTAACCCCCCCCCCTCTCCTCCTCCTCCTCTTCCTCCTCCTCCTCTTCCTCCTCCTCGTCATCATCCTTCTCACTTTCTTCGTCATTACCATAAGCATCTACGTCACCGTCATCATCATCATCATCATCAAACAATGACATGAGGTAGAAGCAAGTTTACTCTAATTCATCCGCCTATTTACTTTGGCTTATTATACCTCTCCTCCTCCTCCTCCTCCTCCTCCTCCTCTTCTGCAGCTGGTAAGGGCGGGCTGTGAAGGGTCAGGTAACAGCCGCGCCCAAAGCGTCCACAGGTAAGCGATGGAGAGGTGAGGGCGGGGTGAGGGCACGTTAAATGGGTTAGGGGGAGGTGATGGCGTGGTAAGGAATGGGCGAGGAAGGGGTGAGGGCAAGTTAGTGACCTGCCTCGTTAGACTCAGTGGGAGAAACTCATGAGGGAGCATGGAGAGGGGAAGAAAAGGGGGTTAAAGGTAGGCACGAAGCGTTAACAAGAAGGTGGGGTGAGATAAAAGGCACACGAAGACGAGAAGACACGAAGAGAGACGAAGAAAGAACACGAAGAAGAGTGAAGAGGGAAAACTGAGTGAAAGTTAGCCATGCACAAAGAGCTAACAAGAAGATTCGGCGAGATAAAGATACACAGAGGGAAGATACGTAATTGAAAGTTAAGAGGAAAGCTATAAAGGATAAAAGGAAGGAAGGAAGGAAGAAAGAAGGACGGGGCAACGGTAGGAAATGAGGAAGGAGCGAAGGAAAGGAGGATGCAAAAAAATAAGGAAGGAAGGACGGAGGGAAGGAAGGAAGGAACATAAGAAGGGAGGAACACGAAGCAGATAAGATAAAAAAAAAAAATACAGCGAAATATACTAGTCGTGAAAAGTTAAGAACATAAGAACACAAGGAGTCAGCAAGAGGCAGGTTGGCCAATACAAGGCAGCTCCTGCACTCTTAACCCCACCTTACCTCACTGTCCTTGACTTTATCTCTCTTCTTGAATGTATCTATGGTATTGGCACCCACAACATGGCTGCCAAGCCTGTTCCATTCATCTACCACTCTATTGGTGAACTAATTCTTGCCTATGTCTTTGCTGAATCTGAATTTGTATAACTAAAAACCATTGCTAGGTGTCCTACCTGGCTCTTTTACTTCCAGAATCTTTTTGACATCCCCTTTATTAAAGCCCTTCATCCATTTATAGACTTCGAACAGGTCTCCTCGCAACTTTCGCCTCTCCATAGAGTGTAGATTTAAATGCTTCAGTCTGTTTTCATAGGGCAAGTTTCTCACCCCCTGAATCATCTTTGTCATCCTCCTCTGTACAGACTCTAACATCTTGATATCCATTTTATAGTAGGGTGACCAGAACTGAACTGCATAAGCAAGATGAGGTCTAACTAGTGCTAAGTAAAGTTTGAGGATGACTTCAGCGCTCCTATTTCTCACGCTCCTTGAGATGAAACCCAGTACTCTGTTTGCACGATATTTAGCCTGAATGCATTGAGCCCTAAGACGGAGATCAGAGCTCACTAAGACTCCTGTCATTCTCACACCCAGACCTGCTTTGAGGAGTGTCATTTAAGGAGTAATTGTGTGAGGGGTTATTCCAACCTACACTCAGAAAATTACAGATTGACCATAAGAAAAGACAGCGAAAGGAAGCCACGAGGAGATAAGACGAAGTAATGAGACAGATACGAAGACACGAAGAGCACACGGAAGTAACACAAAGAAAAACAAGGCGCAAAGATTAATCAAAAGGACGAGGAGACAAGGCAAAGATGCAAAGGAGAGGGCGGAAAGTACTACGCGTGAAGAGGTTACAAGATGGGATGAGATAGCGACACGAAGACAGGAAGAGCACAAGCAAGTAACACAAAGACCAGGCACAAAGATTCATCAAAAAAACAATAAAACAAGAAAAAAAAATGCCAGCGAAAGGGGAGAAGATACTATGCTTGAAGCTTACACGGTGCGATGAGATGGATACACGAAGACAGGAGGAGCGCAAGAAAGAAACACCAGAAGACAAACCTCAAGATTCATCAAGGGAACACAGTAAGACAAGAAGAAAATGCCAGCAAAAGGGGCGGAAGATACTACGCATAAAGCTCACGAGATGCAATGAGATACAGACGAAGACACGAGAAACGCAAGAAAGAAGCACAAAAAGACAAGACACAAAGCTAAATCAAGAGGACAGTGAGACAAGAGGAAAATGTCAGCGAAAGGGAGAAAGACACTATGCATGAAGAGTTTACAAGACGATGCGGTGAGATAGAGACACGCACCCAAGAGGGCACGAATGGAAAACACGATGACTCGGCTACGGAACGCGAACGTGAGAAGAAAACCCACCAGAATGGAACCACAGAGAGCTAACAAAGATAAATGGAGAAAAGAAGGCACGGTGACATGGAGGAAAAAAACAGGAAGAAACGAAAACAATAGGGCCAAAAGAGGCAAATGATCTGAAAAAAAAGAAAAAAAAAAGAGAAAAGCAGAGAAAATACAACATTAAATAGAGTGGATATCAATAGGGGTTACAATCTTTACTGCACATACAGGAAACGTTGACAGAAAAAAATAAGTGACCGACTGTTCTTCGTCTGTGAATATATCTACATACTGCATGAATGTAAAAGAAAACTTGGTAAAAGGAAAAGAATGGGTCGGTGTGAAGGTTCAGAAAGACTCAGAGAGAGAGAGAGAGAGAGAGAAACGGACATCAATGTATCTCGCTAACAAAGACACACAGAGAAAACTCAAGAATCCATGACCATCACACACGCACGCGCGCCGGCCCTCAACACTTACAGATGGATTGAAATAAAATAAAAAGAGGAAGGAAGAGAAGGAGGGGAGTAAAGGGAAAGAAGGAGGGAGGGAAGGTAGGAAGGAAGCAAGGAAAAAAATAAATAAAGGAAGAAGGAAAAAAGAGTGCATGAGAGGCAGAGAGAGAGAGAGTGGTAGGGAGTGAAGGAAGGAAGGAAAGGAGGGAGGAAGAAAGGAAAGAAAGAAGGAGGAAGGAAGGAATTAAGGAAGAAAGAAGAGCTGGAGTGGTGCGAGACCCTCTAGAGACAAGGCTCACCAAGGCTCCCAAAAAGGCTAAGGTGACTCGGCAAAGTCTCAGTCTCAGTCTCTCTCTCTCAGTTCTTTCATACCACCGGTAGCCTTTTTAGCTTTGAATTTGTATACCATTACCTGTTCCTTCATGCGCCTCCATGGTGTGGTGGTTAACACTATTAGCAACGAATCCTCGGACAAGGTTCGATCCCATCTCGGAGCAGTTAGCCTCCGACTCAGCAAGCTGTTCATTCTCATTTTCGAGTACGTCGATAAATAAGTACTGGGGAAACCTGAGAAGAGAAAATTCTGGTAACTCGGATGTTACATTTGTCCTGTGTCCCGGGTAGCGTGTTTTTCAGAGGCTCAAAGCCAAGGCGAAGATGAGCACCAGAAACACGCACCACCTTGCCTACTTTAATTTTGTCGTTCCAACTACCTACCTACCTATCTACTTGTATACATACATACATACATACTTACATACATACATACATACATATAAAAATCCTGACTACTTACTATTTTTCCACCTTTCCCTTTCTTAGCTTCTTTTTTCTTTAAATGCGTAATTATCATAAACTTCATTTCCATTCCCTACCTCAATCAATTCATTATTATTCCGCCCTTCCTTTCCTCTTTCCCCCCTTCTCCTCCCTCGTAGTGTCTGGGCGGCGTTGGGCAAGCACCGGGGTTAAGCCGCTAAGCTGGGTCAGGCAGAGGTCACCGTGGGTCACTGGGTTCCACTTCACTTTCTCTAATTCAGCGACGCTCATTTTTTATCACCTTTCCGCGTGTGCATACTAAAAGGCTCCAAGCACATGTATACCATAAAGGCGATACGTAAAGGTTCCAAGCACGCGTACACCGCAAAGGCGATACATGAATAGATAAATATAATGGGAAAATACGCATGCAATCGAGAGGTAGAGGGTAAGGCAGACGTAAAGAATTAATAGAAAAGTCGATAGCTTGATAGATAGATATTGTTTGGTAGGAAGATAGACATACAAACAGACACACGAACAAGCGCAGTAGCAGTGCAGGAGCAGTAAGTAGCGGGCTTTTTTTTTTCATTATTGCTTTCTTGTTTTACGCCCTCGATAAATAAAAAAAAAGACAAATCAATTAAGAAAAAGCGAAAAAAAAAAAACAGGAGACATAATAACGTTCTGTACACTGACGTTACAGTCACAATAATAAATATAAACTGACATGCAGAGAAACACAAATTCGAAAAGAGAAGAAAGAAACATAGAAGCGAAAGATAAAAATATAAGCAAGGATGAAAAAAATGGTAAACAAAAATTCTCTCTCTCTCTCTCTCTCTCTCTCTCTCTCTCTCTCTCTCTGCCCAACGAGCCTAAGACAAAGCGACATTCGACCTCAGCTCACACAAAGGGCAGCAGTGTGTGTGTGTGTGTGTGTGTGGAGAGGGGGGGGGGGGGAGCTTCGGGTCCGCTTCCTGTGTACGCTACACAAATTTGGTAATAGGAACATTCAAGAGGAGTATTACAAGGAGGAAAATGAGTACGAAGAGAAGGAGGAGAAGATGAAGGAAGAGGAGGAAGAGGAGGAGGAGAAGGAGGGGGAGAGGCCAAATTAGAGACTGATGGTTTGAGGAAAAGATAAACACAGGAAAGGAGAGAAACAAGGGAAAGGCGAAGGAAAAGAAAAACAGATAACAAAGTGAAGACGGTAAACATATACAACAACAACAACAACAACAACCATCATAGCCAACAACACTACCATTGCTACTACTACTACTACTGCTACCAACACCGCTATAACTACAGTAATGATACTACCACTACCACCACTACTACTATTACTACTACTACTACAACTGCTACTACTATTACTACTACTACTACCACCACCATTGCTGCTGTTGCTTCAAGTTCTAAAATAACTTCGAACACGAATCAAATTAAATCATATTTATTCAACTCCATAAAAAAGTTAAATAGTGTGTGAGTGTGTGTGTGTGTGTGTGTGTGTGTGTGTGTGTGTATGTGTGTGTGTGTATGTGTGTGTGAGCCTGCAACCTCTATTGACCTTGAGGGCAAGGCAGACCTGTTCCTGCCGTCGGTAAAACACGTGTACATGTGTTTGAGTGGGCGGGGTGAGAGAGAGAGAGAGCGAGAGAGAGAGAGAGAGAATGAATAAAAAAGTAGAAAACAAGATAGTTTGCCCGTTAATATTCTCTCTCTCTCTCTCTCTCTCTCGTGTTGACCAATATATTTTCACATTTTTTAACCATTTTCCGCCATCTTCTCTGGTTAAATTCCTATTATTTTTTTTATTTTCTTCCTTCACTATCTTAAATATCTTCTTAAAGACTTAAAACGTAATTGCTCATCATTCATTATATTTCTCACCTCATCCTTTTACTTTTTTCTTATTCCTCCTTCAAGCCTTATCTTTATAATCTCCTCCCTCCCCTCTCTCTCTCTTTACCTAACTATCTATCTCTCTATCTCACTCTAGTACAGGTTTGAGAACACTTGTATTAGAGCTTTTTTTACCATAAGAGAGAGAGAGAGAGAGAGAGAGAGAGAGAGAGAGAGAGAGAGAGAGAGAGAGAGAGAGAGAGAGAGAGAGAGAGAGAGAGAGAGAGAGAGAGAGAGAGAGCAGAATAGGTACAGGAATAGGTGAAGGACAGCTGTAAAAATATGTAAAATATCAAAAGTGAAGAAAAAAAATCGCAAATAGAAAAAAAGAGCGTAAAAAAAGAAAAAGCAGGAGGATGAGGAGAAGGAGATGGAGGAGGAGGAAAAGGAGGAGGAGAAAGTAAGGTAGAAGAGGAAGAAAACGAAAGAAGAAATTAAAGAAGAAAAAGTATGATGATGAACAAGAACAGAGGAGGAGGAGGTGGAGGAAGAGGAGGAGGTGGAGGAGGAGGAGAAGGAGGAGGTGGAGAGGAGGAAGATGATGAGGAGGAGGAGAGGAAGAAGAGCAAGAAGACGCTCCCGGTCAAGGTGGGAAAACAAAGACAACGATCAGGACGTGGGCGGATCAAGGTCAGTCTTGCACCATCTCTCTCTCTCTCTCTTAGGAATTACCCTGCTGTGACTTCAATCTGACTCTGCCACGCCCTCCTCCCACCTCTTACACCGCTCCCCTCTGGCCCCTCTTACAGCCCCTCTCTCTCTCTCTCATCATCCTTCCCTTCATCTTTTAATTCTTTACCTTTCCATCTATTCTTGTTATCCATCATCTATATTCCACTTTCTTTCCATGCATTTTCCCCTAATTTAAAGCACTTTTCACTCACCTTTTTGTCCCACACTACCCGTTTCTCCCTGTTCTTTAAATGCCCTCTTTTGCTCATAATCCAATGCTTCTTTACCTCCTTCCTACACTTCTTCCCTTCCACATATCCCTCTCCTCCTTCTCTTCCTCCTCTTTGCCACTTCCTCTCATCCTTTCTCATCGTTGTCTTCCCTCTTTTTCCATCTTTCTTCCACATCTTCCTGCGTCTCTTCCATTCTATAGCTCCCACGCATTCTACTGATTTTCCTCTCGTCTCTCACAGTCATTCCTCACCATTCCTCCCATCCCCTCAGCCTTCCCCCGCCCCTCCCATCCCCGTAACTTCCTGTGTCCTAGCTAAATGCCTAACGGTGTTCCTATTTTTTTATGAAGAGAGATGCGCACTCTAGTTTACTCTCTCTCTCTCTCTCTCTCTCTCTCTCTCTCTCTCTCTCTCTCTCTCTCTCTTAATTTTTCGTCTAATTATTCTTATTACTTGACTCCTCCCTCCTTTACCTCAGTCTCCCTAGTTTTCCCTCTGTTCTCCTTTCCACCTATTCTTCATTTTCTTTACCTCTCTCCCTCACTCCCTTTCCTTACGTAATTCACCATTTATTTCCCTCCGTGATTTCATTCATCCTTGCTGCACCCCTCTTCCTGCATCTCCCACAGCCTCCCTCTTCCCTCCTTGCTTGTATCTCCTCCTCCATCTCCCCCTCCCCGCTCCCCTCCTCCCTCTCTTCCTGAATTTCGCAATCTGTCCTCGTTAACTGTTTTCACACACACACACACACACACACACACACACGTTACTCCTCCCTCCCACGAGTCATTTCTTCTGTTGCCTCTTCTTCCTGGCTTACCTCCTCCTCCTCCTCCTCCTCCTCATTCCATTCAGTACCATCACGGCTTTGTTTCTGTCACGGTAACTTGGCGCTGGCCCACTTAGAAGGTTGAGGCCACGTGAATGTGTGTGTGTGCGTGTGTGTGTGTGTGTGTGTGTGTGTGTGTGTGTGTGTGTCAGTATACGTAAGTTACCCCCTTCCATTCGTTTTCTTTTATTCCTTTATTCTTTTTTATAAATAGTGTTGTTTTCCTTTTCCGGGAGCCTTTACTACTTTTTTGCACTTGTTACGGTTACAATTTTTATTAACTCCCGACTCTCTCTCTCTCTCTCTCTCTCTCTCTCTCTTGATTTATTCACGCTATTTAAGAGGTTCTTTTGTGCAGGTTGAATTGCTTTGGGGAGACGGGAAAAGATGGAGGAAGGGGGAGAAGAAAGAGTGTTGGGAAGGGAAATGAGGAAAGGAGATGGGAGGAGAGAGGAGGAAAGAGAAGACGGAGAAAGGAAACGAGGGGGAAAGGTAATGTAATGAAACGATGGGAGGAGAAAGGGGAGAAGATAGAGCAAAGGAAGAAGGAAGAGGATGGGGAGAAGGAAGGAGGAGAGGCGATGTAAGGTGGAATAATGGAGGGAAGAAGAGGAAAAGGAATTAAAGGCCGCGAATGAGGATGGAAGGAAGGAGAAAATTAAGGGGGGTATGAAATAAAAGAGAGAGAGAGAGAGAGAGAGAGAGAGAGAGAGAGAGAGAGAGAGAGAGAGAGAGAGAGAGAGAGAGAGAGAGAGAGAGAGAGAGAGAGAGAGAGAGAGAGAGAGAGAGAGAGAGAGAGAGAGAGGCCGCATCAGATAAGAAGGCAATACATGCTTTAACAATTAGTGGCTGCGCAGGTGAGGGAGATCTATCAAGGGGCAGCACGGGTACGGCGCCCAGATTAATGCTGCGGGAGACGTGTTATTATCGAGCTATTAAGTGGCCGCGAGGGGGCATAAAGGCCGCTAGGGAGAGAAGGACAAAAGATATACTGCGACAAAAAAATCTGATGATGGAAAAAGTTTGTTATTTATTGCTGTTAGGTGACCTCAGAGGAATAAAGGACAAAGGATATACTGGAACAAAAAGCTTAGAAAGGTAAATTTGTTATTTATTTATAGGAGCAGCGAGTATCGGGATTTTTTTATTATTGTTTCCTTTTTTGTGTGCCCTCGAGCTGTCTCCTTTGTTGTAAAAAAAAAAAAGTGACTTAAGAGGGATAGAGGGCGAAAGATATAGGTAGTGTAACAAAAAGCTGATGAAAGATTTATTTATTTATATTTATTGCTGTTGAGAGACCACGAGAGGAAATGTAGATGGAGTAGTGAAAATGTTACGGTGTGTCTTATGGGTACTGGGTGATGTAAACGAAGAGAGGCGGTGGCCGAGTTGTCAGCGTGCAGGCGTGGTGAGCCCGTGGACGTAGGCTGCTCAGATCTTTTATCAACCCTAACTTCAGCGATTTCGTTCAAGTTCAGCACTGCCAAGCAAAGAGTCATATATCACGGCAGCCACTATAAATAAAATTCGCCAGAGAGAGTGGAGTGAGATGAAGAGAGAAACAGAATAGAGTTGAGTAGACAAATGGGAGATATCTTAAGAAACAGAAAGGAGGGTGATCAAGAGAAGAAGGGAAAGGAGATCAAGAAACAAACGCAAGGGAAAAAAGTGAATGAAGGGGATGAAGATGGAGATGAAGGGGAGCTAAAAGACAAAGGGAAGATGATGAAACAATAGAGAGAAAGATAATGAGATACAAGGATGATAAAGAGGCGAAGGAAGGAAGAAGAAAACAAAGGGAAAGAGATGAAGAGACCAAGGAGGGGTATATAAAGAGACGGAGGAGGAAATATGAAGAGACGACGGGAGGAAAATAAAGAGACTGGGGGGCTGAAGAGACGAAGAGGAGGAGTAGAAGACACAATGGAAGGTATCTACATCAGGGATTAACAAGTAGTGTTAGAAAGTGTCGAAAGGGATGATTGTATGGTGGCAAAGAGGAGGCAGATGATGGGACGGATGGTAGTTAAAGGTGAAGAGATAGACGGAGGGACATGAAAATAAAAAGGAGATGAAGAGACGAAGGGGAGGGAGATAAAGGATAAAGGAATGAAGAAATGAAAAGGCAAAATTGAAGGAGATAATGAGACAAAGGTGAGAGATGAAGATGCTGAAGGGAGATGATGGGAAACCGGGAGGAAGATGAGAGAGAAGAAAGGGAGAAATATGACACAGAAGAGAGGTAGGTCAGAGAGGTTGTAGATAAGTATAGGAAATTTGTCGGGAAGCTGAGGGACAGCTGTGTTCAGTTGTGTGGTTTGCTCCTAGGCACGATGTTATTCCTCATTCTCAGTAGAATGCTGGGGATTAAACAACGTGTCAGGATTTGTGCACCGTAAGGGAGTCATTTGTGGACGTCTGGGATCACTTTATTAATGACAGGAGTTTGTTTGCTAACGATGGACTTCACCTAAATTGTGTAGGCAAGTCAAGGCTGGGCAGAGTCTTAGACGAGGAAGTTTTGGTAGAGTTGAAGAGGAGTCAGGTGCATGGCAACGTGGTGGAAACTTCCGGCTTGGCTGGGAGGAGACAACACCAGACGGTGAGGTCCACGGAGGTAGGAGTGTCAGGTCACAAGAGAGGGAGGGAGTAAGATCAGTAGCCGTACAGCTGTGTAGTGCTGAGGAGGAAGTCAGGTCACCAGACACGCAGATAGGGGACACTAAAGCAGCGGTCAGGTCAACAGCCACACAGGTGGGTGATGACGTAGAGGTAGTTGTAGATAGTCAGGTCTGACGCACTGTTCCAGTGAAACAACAGTTGATATATGGCACACACTCGGCGAATAAATTAAACATCTTCCATGTAAATGCCCGTAGCATTATTCAGAAGCGTAGCCACTTGATAATACATGCAATTGCTGAAAAACTCGACTTCATTTTGTCACAGAAACATGGCTGAATACACGCGACAAGCATCAATTAAGTGAAGTGGCTATTAATGGCTACAATGCGTTTGCTAAGTGTCGTCTACACAAAAAAGGTGGAAGTGTAATAATGTATGCGAGAAGTAATTTAGAAGTCATTCAGCTTAACACAACCAAGATAGAGGCATATGATTCATTGTATGTACAAGTGACGATTAATGATGAAAAGTATATTCTGGGCGTACTTTACCGACCTCCTAAATCAAATGAAGACATTAATGGAAATCTCTACGCAGAAATAAATAACGTTATCAGAAATATAAATGCGGTAATATGCGGTGACTTCAATAACCCCTCCGTTAACTGGTCTGCCCTCTCTGGCGATAAGGAAGGCTCTAGATTAATAAACTTACATTTCTTTATCAAACAGTTACCACGCCAACACGAGAAAAACAACATTCTTGATTTAGTCTTCACGACCGACAGTCACCCATTAATGCCTGTGAGGTCAGAGAGCCATTTGCAAGCAGCAACCACAACATTATCAGATGTGTCTTAAATATTGAAACAAAAGAAAGAGAAAACTCACTTTTAATACCTAACTATAGTAAAGCGAATCTTACGGACCTAAGAAGAGAATTAGCATCAGTAAATTGGAACCTATTTGCTCAATACAGTCATCTATTCTATCCTGTCCTACCACACGTAGATTACTAGTAGTAGCGGTAGTAGACAGACAACCTCGCCATAAACCGCCAGGTCTTTTGGTATGTATTCCTATGTATGAAGAGACGAAGGGGAGGGAGCTGAAGAGAAGAAGAAAAGGGGGTTGAAGACACAAAGATGAGCGAGATGAAGAGACGAAGTGGAGTAATATGAAGGAGCAGGGGAGAGGAAGATTGGTAGAGAAAGTGAAGGGAGATGAAGACACAAAGGAGATGGAGATGAAGAGACACAGGAGACGGACATGAAGTGACAAAGTGAAGAGAGATGATGGGAAGAAAAGGAGGTAGATGAAAACACAGAGGGGAGGGAGATGAAGATCAGAGGAGACGGAGATTAGGAGACAAATGAGGGGGATGGAGAGAAGAAGAAGGAGCTGAAGAGACCACGGGAAGGAGATAAAGAGACACGGGAGGGAGATGAAGAGACAGAGTGGAGCGAAATGAAAAGTCTAAAGCGAAGGATAAGAAGAGTCATACGGCCGTATTCTCAGTGAATCTCTTCCCCCTTCCCGCGAGGAAACGAGGCTTCGTGGACCAATGGTATGCTCAGTGACGAGGAGTGTCTTTGATGCAGCGCGCGAAGCAGTATGAGCAAGGGAAAGAAATGAAATTAATTTCTCTCTCTTGACGAAGGAGAGAGGTGAAGGCCTGCCTTCGCTAATATCTTCGCACATGTTAATGCTTTATTACAACATTTTTTCCATGTTGCTGTATTATTAATTGGGTATAAGAACAATTTAAATTTTCTAGGCCTTTATATTAAAAGCAAGTCATACAATGCGAGAAACATTTTTCATTTTTTCTGTTTATTCAAGACTTCACGGTTCCCACATGGATAATTTAAGCCAACACTGGAATTCACCTCCAAGCCAGCATGCCCCGCCTCTTCAGACTCAACTATTCACAAATAGCCTCCTTTTTGCTGTTTGTAGGCGTATCAAACCATAAGCATGAAGAGTGCTGGGAGAAATTTAAAAGTGACGGACTGATGCTAGGCTTCATTCTCCGGGCGAATGTTTCCACAAGTCTAAAGAATATGTGGTGCTATGTGGTACTCCAGTGCTGGGCTTTCCCCAGAGCCAATCTCTCCAAACTCGTGACGTCACCTGTAGGTGGAAGCTTAGCAAAGCTCAGCAATATAGATGATACCATTTTCCACCCCACTGATAGGGAGAGTCTAAGGCTAGTTAAAAATATATTTACAAAGGAGAAATAATGGAGAAAGAGATCTCATGGAACAGGAGGAAAATAAAGAAAATAAAAGCAGTTTATTTCTAACTTGAGGTCTCCTAAGCTCCGGGCTTACAGGTAACGGACAGAAGCTGAGAGCGAGAGCAAGCATCGCCATGGGTACTAACCAATTAAAACCCATCAATGTAAATTTTCTGCTTATATATAGTGTATGTCACTGTATCAAGCTACTGCTTACATAAGTACTTGCCTTACTGTATTTTCCATTATAGAAATGTACCTAAAATGCATTAATGTTTTGGTTTTTCAACGTTTGTTTGATTTGCAGTAGTACCAACACTGGGCACACTGGAAAGATTGTTTCGAAGGGGAAGAGAAACTAGGGTTTGAAAATATCTCTTCACGAGAAACATTAATTTCTAAGCGACAACTTCGACGAAGAGGGAAGAGCTACTGAAAATTCCGCCGATAAGGTCCGGGCGATGAAGAGAGCTGAAGGAGACTGCCATGAAAGAGAGACGGAGAGGAGGGGAAGATTAAGTGATGACAGAGAGAGGAAAGATATGAAGACAAAATGTTGGGGTCTGAAGAGAGGGATTAGCCATATGAAGAGACAAGCGGAAAGGATAAGTGGAGACACACGGGAGGCAGATGAAGATACAGAGGGCGAGGAAAGGAAGATATAAAGGAAGGAAGATGAAACGACATTGGTGAGGAAGACGAAGAGAGACGAAGCAGAGAAGATTTAAAGGCAAAGGGAAGAGATATGAAGCTAATGAAGGATGGGGATGTGCAGAGATCTATGGCAAGAAATGAAGAGACAGAGAAGCAGAGGGGTACAAAGGAGACAAAGAGGAGGATATAAAAGAAATTGAACGGAGAGAGATGCAAACACAGAAAAAGAGAGGAGAAAGGAGATGAAAGGCAATGAAGTGGGAGATGAAGGGACGCAGATGAGGGAGATGATGAAACAGAGAATAGGGAGATGAAGAAGTCTGCATGGGAGGGAGATTAAGGAGTCGACAGGGAAGGGAGATGAAAGATGCCGAGAGGAGGGAGATTAACTGCGAGTATTATCAGTCAACCTCTTCCTCCTTCCCCACTTGAGAAAAGCAGTCTTTGTGGACCAAACGGTATTATCAGTGACGAGGAATGTCTGTGCAGCGCACGAAGCGGCGAGCGGGAAGGAAACGAACTATTTTCTCTCCCTTCAGGAAGAGCAGGTGAAGACCACCTCTTCTCCCATATCTTCGTACATTTAATGATTATTAAAAGTTATTTTTCCATGTTGCTGTATTATCAATTGAGCATAAGAACAATCTAAATTTTTCTGGGCCTTATATAAAAAAATCAAGAGAATGTGAGAAACAATATGTTTCTGCTTATTTAAGAACTTCACTGTTCCTATAATAATATAAGCTAACATTGGGAGCACGCCGCCCGGTCTCTTCCTAATTTGGCCAATCACCGTTGTTCCAGCTCCGTGATGTCACCTGTGGTGGAGCTTAGAAACCACTTGACAAAAATATGTATTTTTTGATAAAGTCCAAAACGACAAGACTAACGTAATATACATGCATATATTATGGAAGCACAAGTGTGTAATGTATAGTGAGGCTTTATCCTAAACAGTTTAATGAAAGTGTTTAGTTACTAATGGCAAATAAATATACAACCTCGTTCTCTCTGAGCCGAAGATCACTAAACAGCAGCAGCTGGATATAACGACGAGGAAAGCTCAGCAGAACAGATGATACCATTTTCCACCCCACTGATCACCGGAGCTCGGAAAGCTGGCAGAGAAAGGAAAAAGAACCATGCATGGTAGAGAGTTCCGAACATGTTAACTGACTGAAGAAGAAGTGTCAGCTCAGAAGAAGAGAATCTTTCACCTCATCTCTCAAATCAGATTTTCTGTCTCCATTTGATCGATCAATTGGGAAGTACCGCATTAACATCGTTTGAACTTCTTTAAATATTTTAAACACTTCTCATTAGATCGCCTCGGGCATTCTTCGTTTTGATAGGTTGAATATATTTACTTTTGCCTTGTTCAAAAAACAGACAAATTTCAGCCTAGGAATCATTCTTGGCTACTTCGTTGAACCCGTTCCAACTTCTTTTCATGTCTTTTCTGCAATAGGGAGACCAAAACTGTAATACAGCACTTAGGGGATTTGGGTCGAACCAATGAATTCATACAGTTTAATATTGCTTTTCCGATCCATTATTAAAGACCGTCCAATGAAGCCAACCAATTTGTTTGCAGTCGAACTACCTCTTAGAAGAATGGGCTTAAAATCGCATGATATAGGATTCCAAGACTTTTTCGCCATTTTCACGATGTTGCTGGCCATTCATTACGTACCAAACACGATTGTTATTTTTTCCGATGTGCAACACTTGTTTGTCAACGTTAACCTTCATTTGCCATTGATTGGCCCAATGTGCAAGTCAGATCTAGATTCGATTGCAGGCTTTTCTGTCGAGTGTCGTAGTTACTTTTTTACAAGATACTTGTGTCATCAGCAAATTTTCGCCTTGCAGTGAGCCCATCATCGATGTCATTAATATAAATTACATAAGGGGGCTAAGCACTGATCCCGGAGGCACGCTACTTCTGGAATGAGCCAGTTAGATGTAACACTGTTTAGAACTCACTTGTTTCATCAGAGAGCCAGTCCACAAGCCAATTGTGAATGTTACTCAGAGACAAAATAAATAGTTTGTTGATCAATCGTTGGTGGGGGACCTTATCAAATGCCTTTTGAAAATCCAGAATTCACTGATTCATTTCATCGAACACCTCAAAAATATAATGAAAAATCAAGTAAGGTACAAATGACGAAACGTTTACTACGCAAAGCCATGTTGCGAATATTATTTCCATTACATTGTTTTTCTTCGAAAAAATTTCATCATATTGTCGCGTGAATCATAGTCTCCAGTTAACTTACAAAACAATCGATGTCAGTTAATTTGGTCAGCAGATACTTTCCTGACAGAGAGACTTCCGTCCCCTTTTGAAAAATTTGTGTGACATATCTGCTAGCGTTTCAATCCGACGGAACTTTTTCCAGCTGTTAAAGCATTTATTGCCAATATGATGAAGAGCTGTTTTGCAAATTTGATGTTTGATTTGAAGACCCTAGGTGGCTAATTTGTCTGGACCCAGAGCTTTGTTTACGTTAATCTTTCTAATTCAGTGCAAATGTCACTTTCACGATGAGCGCGCGCACCACTTAACATCTTTTCGGTCTTCTAACCTCCGGCGTATTAAGAGGTGATAAACAATCTTCGTCGGTCCAACATGGCGGATGCAGAAAAGTTATTTAGATTGTAGCCATTTTCATTTTCTTAATCGTTCGTGTGGTTACGCATACATTGCATACAAAGGTGTTGTCCGATACCACAAAGTGAGTGACTCTTTTTATTATTTACATAGCATTAAAAATTCTTTAGGATTAGATTTACTCGTTACCGCTATATATTCTTCTGAGATTTTTCTTGCTTCTTTTATTAATTTCTTGGTTTCATGGCAAAATTCTGTCCAACTCTAGTTTGTCAGCCTCACTCTGAGTTGATATGTATCTACTGTATACGCGTTTTTAACAGAATGGATAGGTATATTTTGACCATTTTGTTCCACCATTTGGGTTTCTTCTTAAAAGCTGAAAATCGTCTGTTAATGATAGGGCACGCATATGCTTATGCGGTATTGTCTGGCACAAATATTGTGTAGAAGGCCCCCCAAGATATATTTCAATATATGTTTCGCTGAGATTTGTGGTCAAATTGGGGCTCAGAATTATTTAGTAATTGGTCGGAGTCTTACGAAATTCTGCTCTTTGATAATCAGTGGCACCTTTTCTTTACTTCAGGAGCGCTTTCACTTTCTTTCTTTCATATTGATAAAGCTGAATGTGATTGTTCGGTGATCAAAGAACTAAAAATTGACCATTGTTATATTCCAAGTAAATGAAATCTCTATTTGAAGGTACATCCAAGATTCTGTGACCTGATGATGTGATGCAAATGATTTGTAGCTGGTGAGGACTTCCTAAGTCTTCGCAATTTGTTACATGTAGGCTACGGCTGAGCGTTTACATAAAGCAAGCCTTAGCCGTGATCTCGTTTTGGGGCCTTCGGCGGGTTGAGTGCTCCTCACGGTGGAGCTTGCTGGTGTTCTAGCCTCCGGGTTCTTTGCTCTTCGAAGAGCCACTTTTGGCCACAGAGCAGCTCCTGAAACGGGCTGCTCCTAACAGGGTTTAAGTGGATGACATCAGCAGGCGAACAAGTTCGGAATCGATGTAAAATCCGTTCCACAAGTTAGCGAACTGAATGTTTTCGTGGAGCAAAAGGACCGCAGTCTGTTTGTTTGTGCTGAAGCCTTACTGTAAAAGCCAGCATTCGGCACCGACCCTCGGAGGATTCTTTAGATTATGATGTTAATGCCGTAAATCCGGGTTTTACGTTTATACTCGCTGGATCATGCGTGGCAGTATTTCCGCCAGTTCCTCGTGAACGGGTCGTCTTACGCTGTCATTTGTCCCCGCGTAAACAACGATGACAAAGAGGGTGTTTCGTCGGAGATTTCTCGTGACATCATCGCATCGCTGTGGTGATGTCGTCCAGTCTGGGCACCTGGATAGCAGTAATGCTTTCTGCGGCTGTTTGCCCATTTAATGACCAGAACTTTGTCCAGCTGGCTGACGCACCATGGAGTCCAACTAGGCGAGTCTCAAACTCATCCTCCATGGTGTGCCTAAGCCAAGCACCTGGGAACCACATTGTTGCGTAGTGGGGGTCAGTAATCTTGATTGCCTGCTTCTGGCTTGGCTCCGTTCTCACAGGTTGAACTGACATCCTGGGTGAAGCAGGAAGAGAAAAGCGTTAAGGGGCAGGGCTGGAAGTTGTCCTGTGAGGCAGGCTGGGAGTTAGCCTGTGAAGCAGGCTGGGTGTTGTAGCCCTGGTGGAGGGCTGGCTGGGGAAGTCAGCCTGGTGAGGCAGGCTGGCGGTTGTCCTGTGAGGCAGGCTGGGGCAAGCTTGCCTGTGAGGCAGGAAGGCTGGGGGGCAGGGCCTGTGAGGCAGGGCTGGGGTTAGCCTGTGAGGCAGGCTGGGGGTTAGCCTGAGGTGGCAGGTGGCCATCTCCAGTGAAACAGGAGGAAGTCTGTCTGGAGAGGGGCACAGTCTCTCGTGGAGGGCCTTCCTCACCATCAGATTGTGTGGAGTCACTGCCACATTATTTGAAACAAATTCCTGAAGGGCTTGAATTTCTTTTTCAAAAGATCATCATGTCTGACTTTCCATCCAGTCACAGCCTTCTGAAGTTGTGTAATCTTGGAAACGTGCAGAGGCAGCAAGTTCCTACTCTTGGCTGGAAGCAGCATTGAGCTGCAAGTCGTCCGGGACAGACGTCATTACTTTTAAGGTTCGAGGCATTAAAATAAAAACTTAAGCGATTAACAGTCGGGGCAATATTAACAAAGCGCTTCAAATAACTTAAATGTGTGAATTACAAATTGAATTGGATACAAAATTGTGCATGAAATTAGATACTGCTGTGTTTGATGCCTCCAAACAGACTCAGGAGAGTTCGGGTTCACTGTAGGGTCTTGAAAACGCCCTTCAGAGACCAATCGGGTTTGGTCCTGGGAGCCCTCGGTCCCAGAGACTTTCAACACGGCGCTTTTCATGCTATTTTCCCTGAAGTTTTGTCCACAGAACGGGTAATGGCAACGGCCCAGCAGAGCTGGCAAGGAGGAGAGAGGAACCAGCAATTCGTTCCCACTTTCCGAAACGTCTAACCCAACTCTGCGACCCTTTCGAGGCCTGGCCAGTGGCACCTGTCACCAGGTGTTCTCCACCAACTCTAGAGAGTATCAGACGCCCTTCCTGAGAGACCAAAAAGCTGAAATATTCCTTGAGTATAAGAAAAACCCATTATTTATCTCGTTTTCTGAAATTATTGGTTTGAAAGTGCTGCCAACATTATTATGACGTTCAGATTGGTCTTGGTCTCACTCGCATATCTGCCCCAGGGACAAGAAGGGGACGAGGCTGCTCATACCTACCCCAGACCCCTGTATGGGGATGGGGACGGGAAGGGAAAGAGGAAGACACACTATGGCTGTGAGTAGCGAGATGAGAAGACAGAGAGAAGGGAGATGAAGAGACACAGAGAAGGTGGATGAAGAGATGGAGAGGAGTGAAATTAAAGAAATAAAGGAAGGGGAGATGAAGAAACAGAGGGGAGGAGAAAGTGAGAAATGAGACGAGGAAGGAAAACAGACTGAGGGAAGAGAGAAGAAGGAAGATGGGAAGGAAGTTTGGAGAGGGATAGGCAGCCTCTAAACCTTCCTCCTCCTCTTCCCTTAAACGGTGTCCCCTTTCTGCCGGATACTATAAGGTGATCTCGGCCCCTTCCTCCGCTAGAGCTTCTTCCGAGTTGGGTTGGTAGCCTCTGTAAACATCTCTACACGGAAATATTGATAATTGAAGCATTTTACATATATTAGTGTAATCATACATATTTTTCAATGTATAATCACGAAGAAAATGGTTGATTGAAAGGCAATTATAGGTATAATTGCATTCATAGCGTGAGTGATAGAGTTGGCATCCCTGCGCGGCCCGTGTTTCCACAAGGCCTTGGGGATGGGGAGTGACGTCAGCACCCCTTGGTTTCCACCTCTTTCCACGCACACAGCCAGGGAGTCCACATGTGCCCGGCGTTATCACTTCTCTGCCCCTCGCTACCATCCCGTCAAGCAAGGAGCCGTTAGAAAAGTGCTCGAGCCCCATCGGAGCTATAGGAAAAGACTACCTAGCTCCTTGAGTTGACCAAGGAGGCGTGTTGACATGGCAACTCTGCAAGGGTTAAAAATCATGATACAACCCTAAAGTCTTAAACAAAACTTTAAATCATTTATTTAAAAAAACTTTTGCAGATTCATATTAGATCAAATGCGTGTTATTATAATTCCTGGATCATTTATTACTATATTAATGAGAGAAATGCAGAATTGACGCATAAAATATGCGAAGGGGCTAACGAAGATGTACCTATCTCGACCCCTTGCCAGATTCCAACAATTTCGCCCGTCAACACCTTTCCTTCGTTTACGGAGAGGGCCCCTCGAAGATTATGGTATGAGAAATTGGCCGAAGAGCTTCTATAGTCGAGGAGGCTGCCTTATGGTACGGGCGTAAGGATGGAGCATGGAGATGGGGATGGGATGAGGAAATTCGGTTGGCGAGGGAAGGTGGTATGGAAGGAAAGAATGTAAGGGAGGGTAGTATGAGGGGGAGGAAGGTGTGGTGGAAGAGAAGTGACGAAGTTGGTTTGGAAGGATGGAAGGGAGAGGGGAAGAAGGAAGGGGTTGTGAAAGAAGATGGAAGCGGGAAAAAAGTAAGTAAGAGGGGGAAGGTAGGAAGAAGGTTGAGGAGTAGGATGGGAGGCAAAGGTGAGGAAGAAATTTTGGGAGTCTAGGGAGGAGAAAGGTCAGAGAAAATGAGAAGAAAAGAGGAAAGGAGAAGGCTGAGGAGAGGGTGGGAGGAATGGCAGAAAAAGGAGATAGGGGAGTGGAGCGAGAAAGAAATTTTAATAGCGGACTAGTGGATGATAGTAAGGGGAGAAAGAGGAAGAAAACAGTTAGGGAGGAGAAGAGAGGGACGGGTAAGGAAAGAGGCTGAGGAGAGAAGGGAGAAAGAAAATTTGGCAACTGGTGGTGGTGGGAAGAGAGGAAAGAAGAAGGTTGGGGAGAAGGTGTGAGAGATGGTTACGGAAGGAGGTCGTGGAAGGGAGAGTGAGGTAACTGAGTACAAAGAAATTGGAGAGCGAGGGGAGGGAGAAGGTTGGGGAGGGAAAGTTAGGGAGGGGAAGGGTGGAATGCATGGAGGTATTAATGAGAAGAAGAAGGTTGAAGAGGATAAGGGAGGGATGAAAGAAAGGAGGTTGCGGTGGGAGGTGGAAGGGAAGGGATAAAGGAAAATAAAGGCCGCCAGGGAAGAAAGGACAAAGGGTATACTGGAACAAAAAACTGATGCAGAGAAGAAGTCTGTTATTTATTACTGTGGAGTGGCCAAGGTGGAATAAAGGCCGCTGGGGAAGACAGGACACAAGATTTACCGACACAAACTGCTGATGAAGAATTTTTTTTTTTTTTTTTTATTTATTTATGGCTACTAAGTGTGCAATAAAAACAATCAAAGGTCAGACAGGAAAGAAAATATATCTATCAAGCAACCAAAGCGAAATACAGGCAAGCTGGTAAGAAAAGCGAAAAAAAGATATGAAAATATTATGAAATGGTGAAACAGTTACTATTATAGTTTATTAGTATTAACTGATTGATGGGGGCGTAAAAGGCTATGAAAGGAAAGAATGACATATATAGAAATAGAATAAAATCAAAACGAATGTCAGAAATAAAATACTTATTGATTAGTAGTAAGGCGGTGCACTGAAGAAGTAGAATATGAAAGTGCCTTTAAAAAGAAGGAAAAAAAAAGCGCGTAGAGGTAGACGATGTTGAATGTAAATCACTGAACATGGCAATTGAAAAAATATAAAGAAAAGGAGTATACGAAGAAAAATGTTAAACGAGTCTTTAATTAACCACAAAAGGATGGCAACGGAATAACAATAGACCACTTAATGGACGGCGGACCAACAAATATATAAAAAGAGAGAGAGAGAGAGAGAGAGAGAGAGAGAGAGAGAGTTATATAAAAGTAAGACAAAAACAGAATGGCATTAAACCGTGTTACACATCAGGTTTGAAGAGCCATCCGATATAAAGGATGTTCAGACACTCATACAAAGTCTCCTTCACTTGACACCTACTGATGAGGGAGGAACACGAGAAAGAGGGATTAAGAATATGTCATAGAAGAGCAGATTAGTTCCAAAAGCCGGTTCAGAGAAGATTAACTTGCCTCTTTTTTGTTAAGTGATAAAACGAAAGCTTCACTGGTTGTGCTGAACCATAAAGGAACATGCGTAGAAGAAAGATATACCGCAGTAATGAGTCTACTTTCCTTATTTTCTTTTACTTAAATGAAACCGAGATATGATAACAATAACGGTAACAGCAGTAACAAAAGCAACAGTAATGGCGATAATAATAATAATAATAATAATAATAATAATAATAATAATAATAATAATAATAATAATAATAATAATGATAATAATAAAGATAATAATAATAATAATAATAATAATAATAATAATAATAATAATAATAATAATAATAATAATAATAATAAAAAATAATAATAATAATAATAATAATAATAATAATAATAATAATAATATTAGCAACAACACTAACAATAATAATACAAATACAAATAATATTAATAGTATAGTAACAAGAATAATGATAAAACATTGTGTCTAATATGCTAATAATGTGAAGTAAATGGCATTAAAAAATCAATTTGTCTCTTTTTTGTTGTTGTTGAAGGTGACAAAGCAGACGGTGGAGTAAATAAATATATATTAGAGAAAAAACAAGATAACATTTATTTATCATATTTTATATACAAGTTTATTTATCGGTTCATTTTAATTTACTTATAATTATGAAACGAGTTAACATAATAGAAAAAAAAAACTCGAAGCAATCACATGAAGAAGAAAATTGGAAAAGAATAAACTGAAAAGGCTAATGTATACCAACACAATTTTTTCCTTTTCTTTCGCTTCGTCCTAGTGACCGACCAGTCCGTGCTGCGAGACCTTCCAGCACCTCGAAGACACGACCTTGATACCCCGATAATCATGCCATAAACGCCTTAATGGCTCTTTTTACACGGTGAAGGATGGAGCAGGGAGAGATAGAGGAAGAGGAGGCAGGGAAGGAGAAGGGGGAAGGAGGGCAGGAAGATGGCAAAGGAGAGTGTAGTAGTGGAAGGATGGGTAAATAAGATAGACAGATGCCAAAGAAGAAAGGAGACAGAAGGAAAGGAAAAAGGTAGAGCACATGGAGGTATTGGGTAGACAGAGAGAACTTAAAAAGGAAAGGGGAAAAGGGAGGCACTAGAAGGAAAGGAGACAAAGAAGGAGGAGTGGGCATTTCTTACACACTCCACTTCCCATGACCTCTGCAGATGCCTTCCTAAGGTCAAGGTAAAGGTTGGGCGTGGTCATGTTTGTTTATCTGGTGTTACCTGAACGTGCTGATATGGAAGGAGCGGGATAGAAGTGGAGGCAAGGGAAAACATGAGAAGAGAAGAGATAGAAGGTGAAAAGATAAAAAGAAGAGAAGGGAAGGAGAGGGAGGGACTAAAATGAATGAAAGTGAAGGTGAAAAAATAGGAAAGGAAAATAAAAATGAATGAAAATAAGGTAGATGAAGAGGAAAGAGAAATTAAATGAAGGGAAAGGAAGGGAAGAGAAAGGAAGCGAATGGAATGGAAGGGAAGGTAAGGAAAGGGAAGGGAAGGGAAGGGAAGGGAAAGGAAAGAAAAAAAATAAGGAAAAAGCAGGGGGTGAAAGAGGAGCAGAAAGATTTCAATAGTTACCGTTACCATTACCGTTGATGAGGTTTCAGGCCGCTCCAGTGCTGGTGCAGCGCTCTGCGAGGCCGTCAACAATTACGTTGTTAGCCTCGATAATAATCCTCGATTCACTTAATTCATAACGTCGTAGTGGAGTAGGAGTCTTGATTGCTTTCATGAATAGCCTACTGATGTCCTTTAATAAACTTGACATCATCAATGCAAGATGGCGCCATTATAAACACTGCCTGCGCCAGAACGGCTGGACCGACCATCAGGCCCCACTGGAAGATACCTACCGGCGCAATAGGCATCGACGTAAAAAAAAAAAAAAAAATCATAGATCCTTCACGTGTTTTGGTTCGCACTAAATTATTTCCAACTCACTGAACATTTAACACAATTAGTCTTTGAGTATAAACACCAATCTTCTGAACTGAACAATCTTCCTTCTGTGTTTCCTCCTGCTTATGACTTGAACTTCTTTCAAGAGGAGGTATCAGGACACTCTCCTCCCAAATTGACCTCTTTCAGCCTCCTTAACCTTTTGGGAGTAGTGAGTATCAGGCTTTTTTTATTTGTTACCTTTTTTTATGCCCTTGAACTGGCTCTCTGCTGTAAAAAAGATAATAATAAGCCATGATCGGTTATGTTTCGAATTCTCAATTTCAGTCCGAAGTACTACACAACACTGGTCATTCGCTGAGTGGTAGATTTCAAGGCTTCTTGTACCTCACAATTATTTATGCATTTCTTCTCAGCCGCGCACTCTTTTGATTTATGATTGCCAGCGCATTTGAAGCATATTGGGTTTCTCCATTGGTCTTGGTAGTACAGTTGGCCTCAAGATGGCTTATATCTCTGACAATGGTAACATATAATCAAAGTATCTGTCTCTCACCGTGTGTATATTCCCATTCTAATTTCAACTTACCATGATTCTTGTAAATCAGCTATCTCACAGTTGAGCCACCTCAAAATGTAGTGCATCGTGCCAGCTGCAATAGCTTACTAAAAAATCAGCGCAATCTAATTCTCAACACCTGAATTGTGAGTAAGAACTCACCGCGGTCCAAGATGGTCTCCTTTATCTTTTTTATTTGCTCTCCTCTTTATGCACACATCAGGATCTTTGGTTTCATCTTTTCAACACTCTTGGTACTAATTTGCTCAACAGACTCCAATTTTGAGCAGCCTCATGCCCTTTGTGTTCTCATTATCAAAGTTCATGACAACATTACTCCATTTGTAAATCTTGAATCAGTTATTTGAATGCCATTCCATGCCTGGGAGACTTCATCCTTCACATCAGTTGCCTTCTTTTCCGGGTAGAAGCTTTCACAAGTAGAGATTATTCTTGACTTCCTGTCTCTCTTCGCCCACCTCAGCCCCACTAAGATTTGTTTGTCTGCACGAACCGCGTGAGCCACTGATCCAGCTCCTCTTGCACCTTCAGCCTCATCACTGTCACAACCTCATCTTTAACCACAAATATTTCTTTTAGATAAGTCTTGCTTGAATTCATCCAATTTCTCCACAATTTTGGTAGCCAGAGACGCTTTATAGGAGGCATGGGGTAAATCCAATTAATTTTAGGTATATCCTGCTTCATTACAGACAAATGAGCACATTCCACATGCCACCATTTAGGACACAAACAGCATTTAATCCACTTGTTAAATGAAATCCTCACAAACGTAACGCAAACACCTTCACGCCCTTGCATGACAGCCATGATAATAAAGCACTTTCTGCGTGGAGCAAGACGTGCAACACATCCGATCCCGACCTGACCGCTCATCACGTTGAAGATGAGGGGTAAAAGGAAGCATGGCATCATGGAAGAAAGGCAGCAGAAATCTGCTTGCTCACTACTGACTACCTGCCAGTGATTTGATTAACCAGTCAGTTAAGTGACCGGTGAAACAGATTATACACATGTACGTAAGTACGTACGTACGTTCATTTCACTCCTAACACAACAAAGTGATGATTATTACGATTCTTTTTTTTTTTTACGTCGAAGCCTGTAGCACCAGTAGGCTTTCTTGAGTGGTTGGTGGTCATTGACCTGAGCTCCGTGGCAAGTGTTTATGTAGCGCCATCATCATCTTGTAGGAGTTGATCGTTCTTGCATTGAATCATTCTGCAATAAGGTTGTTCCTGACGCTGTCTACATCGTATCACTTAGTGTTGATTGTTTGACCATTGCCTTTAAGTCTCGGGTTAGTTTAGAGCGAGATAGCTTTTGGATTGATTAACATTACTGAACTTGGAGCAGGAGGAGAAGGAGGAGGAGGAGGAGAAGGAGAGGAGGAGGAGGAGGAGAGAGTGAGGGAGGAAGGACGAGGAAGAGGAGAAGGAGAGACAGAAGTGAAAACAAGTGAGTGAAGGATGACGGAGGAGAGCACAAATAGAGAAGAACGAGTGGAAAAAGATCTGGAGGATTAGAAAGACAGAAGGAGGAGGAGGAGGAGGAGGAGGAGGAGAGGAGTGGTGCGGGAGGTCGGAGTCGCATCTGTCGCTACGCCTCATTAACAGCAAAGGCGTGCTTGGCCTGCCCAGACACTACCGCCACTACACCACAACCAGTCACCCACCACCAACAGCGACATCACAACCAGTCCTGAACCACCACCACCATTATTCCACTCCATAACCAAGAGTTTTGCCACACCTACCACTGTTACACTATACCAGTCCAATAACCTGCCACACACTCTCTCTCTCTCTCTCTCTCTCTCTCTCTCTCTCTCTCTCTCTCTCACACACACACACACACACACACATACACAGCCCACCCTCTGCTCATTCTCTTCATTCCTTCCTAACCCCATCACCTATCCCTCTCCCCTCTCTCTCTCCCTCTTCAACCCACCTCAATACCTGTGCTACTAACTTCCTTCCACATCATCACCTGCTTTTCTTAAACTTTAGATAGTACCATCCACTATCATCACTCACATCATCACCACCACCATCATCACATTTATCAATCACCACTGCTATCATCACTACATCACCACATCACCACCACTGGTTCAGCTCATCCTTTCCCCTTCACCTTGCATCCACCTTCCACTGCACCTTTCCTCTCAGTTCGTCCATCGCCCTTAGCCCCTGCAGCCTGATTCGCCTCTTCCATCCACCACCAGTCCACCGTCTGTCCACCAATCTTGTTCTCACAAAGCCTTTGTACCTATTTTCTCCTCCCCATTCCCTCCTACACAGCCCGCTCACTCTCCTCCCTTCCCTTTCCTCAACGTCTCCTCTGTTCCCTTCAGTGCACTTCCCTTCCCTTCTCGTCCCTTCCTTTCTCTTCAGTTCACGTTCCTTTCTTCCTCTCATTTTCTTCCTTTGGTTTCCTTCCTTCCCTCTTTCCTCTTCCTTCCTTTAGTTTCCTTCCTTCCTCCTCTTCACTTTCCATTCTGTTTCCTTCCTTCCGCCTCCCCTTCCCTCCCTTCTCGTTCCATCTTCCCCCTCACATTTCCTTCTCACTTTACCCCGTTTCTTTCCTCCCTCTCGTTCCTGCCTACCTCCTTTCTCCACCTGACATTCCTCCCAACCTCCAACATCCCACCTTTCTTTCTTCTCAACCCAACCTCTTCCATCCCCACTCACCTTCTCTGTGCCCATCCTCCACCTTCTTATCTCTCCCAAGTGACCCCAGCACACCAACCCCCCCCTCCCTCCTCCTCAACAACCCTGCACGAGTCTACTATCCCGGGACCAACATAGTCACCTTGGGCGTACTACGGAGGTCACTTGCTGCCGACCTCTTCCCTCTCCTTCCCTCCTCCTTTCCTCCTTCTCACCGACCCTCCTTCCCTTCAAGGAACAAGAAACCAAAAGGCAGACCCCAAAACGTCCCTTGGTCAGCCTGCTGCCACCTAACTTACCACCGGCATTGCAAAACTTCGCAACCCTTTGGGAAAGATAATAAAAAAAGCGGAAGGTGAGAGGAGGAGGAGGAATACATAGGAAGAAGAACGGACACCAGAAGAGGAGGAGGAGTAGGAGGAGGAGGGGAGGAGGAGAATGAGGTGAGGTCTAGGTAGAATATAACAAAAACGACAGGCGAGTACGATAAGGAAGAGGAAGAAAGAATACAAAATGAAAGGAGGAGGAGCAGGCGGAAAGATGAAGGATAAAAGAAGCAGGAGGAGCATATAGGTTGCCTTCTGACCCTCCTGCTGTTACGAGAGACTTCCTCCTCCTCCTATTCCTATTCCTTCTTTTCCTCCTCCTACTCCTCCTCGACCTCTAAACTCTTCCTCCAACTAGTCCTCGTCATACCAAATGTCCCCTCCTCCTCTACTTCGTCTCCTCCTCTTCCTCCTCCTGACCCTACCACTACTATTACTTACTACTATTACAACTAGTTTTCATCACCGCAATGCCTCGCCCTCCTCCTCCCCACCTCCCCCGCCAGTCTTCCCAAGCTGCCTCCACCGCCGCTGGGAGGACAACACCACCGTAAGTCATGAGGTGGTGAGTAAGAGCAAAGAGGTGACTGCCTAAGATGCTGTGCTGGGAGGTCACTGAACGGGAGCACTGCAGCAGGAAGAGGAAGAAGAGTAGGAGGAATGAGGAAGAGGTTAAGGAGGAATGAAGAAGAGGTGCGTGAGGAATGAGGAAGAGAAGTAGGGGGAATGAGGAAGAGGTGTAAGAAAAATGAGGAAGAGATGTTGAACGACGTGAGGAGAAGGTAGAGGGCAGATGAAGGAAGAGGTGATAATGGTTGTCGCGGTATGACGAAGAGGATTAGGAAAGGGAAGGATGACGAAGTATGAAAACGGATGAGGCGGGGAGGAACGAAGAGGAATACAGAAAAGAAAAAGGAAAATAATAAGGTATGACGAGTAAAGAAGAATGGGGTGGAGGAAGCAGTGGAATATGAAAGAATAAGAGGAGGATGTGGTAGGGGTGTGGAAGAGGAGGTGATATGAAATGGGCGGATGAGGAGAAAATAAATGACGAAAGAAGAACGACGAGCAAATGGTATTAAAAAGGTGGAAGGAATAAGGCTGAAGAAAACCTATTCATAATGATGATGATGATGATGATGAGGAGGAGGAGGAGGAGTAGGAGGAGGAAAGAGACAATGAATGGAATGTCTAAAACTTAAGTATATACACGCACACACACACAAACACACACACACACACACACACACACACACACACACACACACACACACACACAGCAAGTCACTGGAGTCATAACAGCAGCCTCATACAAGCTAAAGGCTACACTCCGCATACTCAGGGGCTGTGGGCACCGACTGCTCTGTTGTGCAGTTTATACGCCTTGTTTATACTGCCGACACACGTTTGCCTCCCCGGCCCAGTCAACCAACCTGACCCTAATCCCAAAACATCTGCAGACCAAAGGGTTCAGTAACGAGCATGCACAGTCATCCTAAGCCCTGTCTACACCACCTACGGCGCTTTTCTGACCACCTTGGGTCTGCGGAGGCGAGGGCTTGCTCCAAGACCCTCAACCACCCCACCTATTAACACCCGAGGCGCCTATTCCCCCTCCCCCACCCGATTCACCAGGCAACAGACTGCACCCCTCAGTACGCCCTGCACGAACAGACACAAACACACCGCGGTGCCTTCCATAGCGCACTTAAGTAAATGTTGAGTGTTTGTCCAGCTGTAACTAGTCTTAAGTCTTCACAATATTTCTCAAGATTTTAGTTTTTTTTTACCCATCACTTCTCAGTAATCACAGGCAGCTTTGCGCCAATGGATTCTCATTACTATCATTATCATTATTATTATTATTATTATTATTATTATTATTATTATTATTATTATTATTATTATCATTATTATTATTATTATTATTATTATTATTATTATTATTATTATTATTATTATTATTATTATTATTATTATTATTATTATTATTATTATTATTATTATTATTATTATTATTATTATTATTATTATTATTATTATTATATTATCATTATTATTATTATAATTATTATTATTATTATTATTATTATTATTATTATTATTATTATTATTATTATCATTATTATTATCATTATTATTATTATTATTATTATTATTATTATTATTATTATTGCTACAACTACACAGACTCATTACCAAACACCCATTTCGTCATACCTGCAGCTGCCTCACTTCGAAGTTACACCACATTCCGCACCACTACCTCCTATTCCTCCGCCCCCTTTCTCACTCCTCTTCCTCCAACATTCTCCCCATTCGTTACCAATCGTTCGGCTCACCTCCCACCACAACCCCTCCCGCCCCTTAACCTCGCCCCTCCTCTCCTTCTAACATACCCTCCTCACAACCTTCAGTCCGCCTCCACTCTACTTCCCGCCTCCCCTTCTCTACACAAACCCTAGCAAACCTTATCTGTCTGTCTCTGCCCTACTGTTTCTCCCCCCCCCCCCCCAACACACACACACACACACACACACACACACACACACACACACACACACACACATCATTCATGCACAACACTCGCTTCCTCCTTTTATCTATTTAGCGTCACCTCCTTCTCCTCCTCCTCCTCCTCCTCCTCCTCCTCCTCCCCCAGGACAACATTTACACAAAGGTTGTCTTGATAGCTATGTGGCCCTCCTCCTCCTCCTCCTCCTCCTCCTCCTCCTCCTACTCCTCCAATTGGTTGGCTTCATCGGACGAGTCTTTAATAATAAATCGGAAAAAGTAATATTAATACTGTATAATTCGCTGGTTCGACCCCATCTAGAGTACTGTGTACACTTTTGGTCTCCCTTTTACAGTAAGGACTTAGAAAAGTTAGACCGGGTTCAACGGAAAATAACAAAAATGATTCCTAGATTGAGAAATTTATCTTATGAAGAAAGGCTTAAAGGAGTAAATATCTTCAGCTAGGCGATCTGATAGAAGTGTTTAAAATGTTTAAAGGATTCATCATCATTTCATCGACGCCTGCTCCTAGGAGCTCCCACCAGGGGATGGCTACGGCAGAAGAGCTTCCAACTTTCTCTATCCAGACACTCCCTCCCTGCCTGCTCAAAGTTTCTCAAAGATCTTTCCCCCCTCTCCCTAACGCACTCTTGCACCCTATCCCTCCACACTCTTGCACCCTATCCCTCCATTTCACTGGAGGTCGTCCTCTAGTATTCCCTCCCTCTATCTCCTATCTCACTCACATACACCCTTCTGGTCATCTTACTCTCCTCCATTCGCCCCATGTGGCCAAACCACTTTAAAGTCTGTCGCTTCACTTCTTCCACTGCTCCACACTTCTTCCCTTCACCCCTGTGACACATTCCAAAACGCTCGTACACACTTTCATTACTCATTCCATCCATTCTACTCACACCACAAGCACTCCTCAAATAACTCATTTCCACTGCCTGCACTCTAGACCTCTGACTTTCATTTCAGGCCCACGTTTCACTTGCATATGTGAAGGTTGGTACTATTACTGTATTTCTCAAATCCCTCTTTACCTCGATGCTCACACTTCTGCCATTCATGGCAGAGGAGTCCCAAAGACCCTACCACCCTTCTTCCTTGCAATGCCCTTTCTCTTAGATCTCCCTCCATACCACCATGCTTACACATAACTGATCCAAGGTACTTAAACTCATTGGCCTCCTCCATTTCTTCACCATTCAAAATTATTTTGCATTCTTTTTCACATTCAATTCCCACTTTATGTGGGCATACAAAATCTACAACCTCACTTCTACTTCGCTCACAAACCATCACTTTTCTTTTGTTGACATTTACTATCAGCTTTCTCCTGTTACAGACACCATCAAAAACATTGACCAAATTTTGTAGGTCACTTTCATTTTCTGCAGTGAGCACCGTGTTATCAGCAAACAGTATCGAATTCAGTACCCACTTCCTTCCCTCATCGAACAGTCTTACTTCAACTTTTCTAACTTTGCCCTTAATTTCTCTAATAACACCATCCATATAAATATTGAATAACCATGGTTACATGACGCACCCTTGTCTTAAGCCCACTTTTATCTCAAAATGTTCACTTGTTTCTCCAGTAATTTTGAGACATGCAGATACAAACCCCATACACTTTATTGCACTAAGCAGTTTTCCTCCCACACCATAGATTTTTAAAACATCCCACAATGCAATCCAATCGACTCTGTCATAGCTTTTTCCAAATGCATGAAGGCAGCGTATAATTTTTTTCCTTTTGCTATTATTTTTTTCTACTACCATCCTGAAGGCAAATATCTGATCCACACATCCCCTTCCCTTCCTGAAGCCTCCTTGTTCTTCACTGATTTTCTCTTCTGTAAGTTTTTGCACCCTCTTTATTATGACTTTTCCATATACCTTTCCGGGTATACTCAGGAAACTTATACCTCTATAGCTCCCACATTCCCCTCTCCTGCCCTTACCCTTGTAAACTGGGACAATGATGGCTTTCGTCAGTCTGCTGGCACCCCCCCCCTTCCCATGCTACTTCACATATCTTGACCATCCATTTCACAACTACATCTCCTCCACACTTCAACATTTCTGCTGTGATTTCATCAATTCCTGCTGCCTTTCCATTTTTTAATCTTTTTATTGCCTGATTTACTTCTTCATATGTTATCCTTCATACTGTTACAGCTGCTGGACGTCCATCCTCAAAATTCATTAAGTTTTTGAAATATTCTCTCCATCTCTCTTTCACAGCTTCCCCGTCTTTCAACATCTTTCCATTCTCATCCATAACTTCATTTATTTTACTTGAGGAGATATTTTCTGCATTTCTTTCGTTTTTTGCTTCTTTCCAATATGATTTCCTGTTCCCTTTATATTTTTCACTTAGTCTTTTTCCAAAGTCTTCATCAACTTTCTTCACTTTAACTCTCTTTAAAGGGTTAAGTGATATTAATGAGGAAGATTACTTTACAATTGATCGATCAAATAGAACAAGAAGAAATAACAATTTCAAGATAAGTGGTAAAAGATTCTCGTCGCACGAAGCCAAACACTTCTCCTTCAATCGAGTCGTTAATGTTTGGAATTCTCTACCCTGTGATGTCGCTGATAGTACAACAGTTACGGCCTTCAAGAATAGATTAGACAAGTATTTTGAATCCAACCAGCAACTATGATATTACTCATCGTCGTAAGAACGTTAAGTTCTTTCGAATACTGGTGTCCTTGTCCGTTTTTTATCGCCCGGTTAGTGGTAGTAGTAATGGTAGTTCTTTCCTCTTTCCTACATAATTTCCATACATTTTTTCCATGCTGCATAATTCTTTTTCCTTTCCTGGCAGCTTTGGCTGGAGGGATGGGTGGGTGGGGAGGAGCCTTCACCTTTGCTGTCCTTCATCTTCCACCTTTGATTAGATAGTTAGTGTAGCTTGTCACAAACAGCCTCGTAACGACCATCAGGTCTGCTGTTGTTTGTTCTTCCTTTGTGTTTCTTTGTGTTCCTCCTCCTCCTCCTCTGTAGGGGCGGCGACTCAGTAAATCACGGCAAGTTGGAAGGTGTCTCTGCCTATCCTCCTCCTCCTCCTCCTCCTCCTCCTCCTCCTCCTTCTATACATGACCCACACCCATGTCTGTTTAGCTTAGAGTGTGAATGGGAGGGGAAGCGAGACGAAAAGGGAAGGCAGGGGTAGAGGGAAGTGGAAGGCTAATAAGGGAGAGTGGAGGAAGAACAGAAGAGGGGAGAAGGGTAGGCGAGAGGAATGAAGAGAATACTGGTGGTGAAGGTAAAGAAAGAAAAGGAAAGGATAGATAAGGGAAGGGAAGAGGGAAAAAGGAAACAGAGATAGAAATGGAAGAGAAGAGAAGAAAGAAGGGAAATAACAGGAGCGAAAGGGAGGGAAGGGAAAGGTCGGAAGGGAAGTGAGTAAAAGAAAGGGAAGTCAGAGAAGAGAAAGGAAAGGTATGGGAAGGGATGTAAATGACACGAAAGGAAGGAAAGCAAGAGAAGGGTAGAGAAGAGAAGGGAAAAGAAGGGAAGAGAAGGGAAGTGATTGGAGGGAAGGGAAGGGAAGGGAAGGGAAGGGAAGGGAAGGGAAGGATAGAGGGAATGTTACAAATGAAAATAAGCAGGATGGAAAGGTATAAGACAATTGAAAGGATGGAACGGTTATGGGGGAGCAGGAAGGGCGGAGAAGAGGAGAAGAGGTGGAGGGGAAGAGGGGGAGAAAAACAGAGAGAAAAAATAAAGCGCAAAAGGTAAGAAGCAAATAAGGTGGAAGAAAAAATGGAAGGGACAGGATGGTAAAGGGCAGGGAGAAGATATGGTTGGAGGAGGGAGAGAAAATGGTGTGGTGGGGAAGGGAGGAAAGGGGAGATAAGTGGAAGAGTAAAAAAAAGGAAAGGCGGGGAAGAAGAATGAAGAGAAGCAAAGATTGGAAGAGGAAAGGAAAGGATGGGGAAGAGATGAGGAGGGCGTGGAGGAAGAATGCACAGTGGGGAAGAGAATGTGGAGAATGGGGATGGAAAATATAGAGAAATAAGTGGGAATGGGTTGGGAAGGAGAATAAAAAGTAAGAGAAAGGAATGAAGAGAAATGAAGGGTGAGAGGAAGAATGAAAAAATAATGAAGGGTGGAGAGAGGTAGAAGGCGAGGAAAAAGGTGGAGAGAAGGGTAATAAAAGAATATATAGAGGAGGATATGATTGGCAAGAAAGGGATAGGGGAGGGGGAGGGAAAGGAGGGAGAAGGAAGGGCGAGGAAGAAAAGGGAAATAAACAGTGAGGAAGGGTAATTAAGGGAAGGGAAGGACAGAATAGGGAAGGGAAGGGAAGGATGGGAAGGGTGGAGTAGTGATGCGGGGAGGGAGAGAAGGGAGTTACCTGGTCACCTCTTGACCCGCCCCTGACTGTGACCATTGTGGCGGGGGTCAGGAGGTGCCACGAGGGGGGCAGGGTGAGGTCATGTCGGTCAGGTGGGGGCGGAAGGAGAGTGAAGGGTGAGTCAGCAGGGTGTCGGCGGGTGTCAGGGGAAGGCTCCGGCAGGGATAAGGGTAATCAGGGAGGAGTCTGCGGTCAGGGAGGAGTGTATGGTATGTCAGGGAGAGGCTAAGGCAAGATAAGGGTGTTCAGGGAGGAGCTTGTAGTCAGGGGGGAGTCTATGGGGTATCAGGGAGAGGCTGAGGCAGCGGTAAGTGCATCAGGGTGTGGCTTAGCAACAGGAGGCAAGGAGTACAAATCAATGGCAAAAAGTCTGACTGGGGCTGTGTTACGAGTGGGATCCCACAGGGGTCTGCATTGAGTCTACTGCTGTTGATCATTGATATCAATGATTTAGACAGAGGAATTAGTAGTGATATCAGAAAATTTGCGGATGACACAAAGATCGGCAGAGTAACTGAGTAGGATCAGGACGCTTGTGTTCTCCAGGATGAATTAGACAGATTGTATGATTTAGCAGGGAGGTGGCAGATGGAGCTCAATGTCGTGAAATGCAGTACTCTGATTGAAGGCAGAAATAATCCTTTACATAATCATTGCTTAAATGGCACTCCCTGAAGCAGGTCCGGGTGTGAGAAGTATTTAGGGGTCTTGGTGAGCTCTGATCTCCGTCTAAGGATACAATGCATTCAGGCTGGAAATCGTGCAAATAGGGTACAAGGATTCATTTCAAAGAGCATAAACAACAGAAGCGCCGAAGTCATCCTCAAGCTGTATTTAGCATTAACTAGACCTCATCTTCATTATGCGGTTCAGTTCGGGTCACCTAGCTGTAGAATAGATATCAAAATGTTAGAAAAGGTAGAGAGGAGGATGACAAAGATGATTAACGGGTTAAGAAACTTTTCATATACGGAAAGACATAAACACTTAAACTTGCATTCTCTAGAAAGGCGAAGGGTTCCAGGAGACTTGATCGAGATTTATAAATGGATGAAGGGAATTAACAGGGGTGATATTAATAAGGTCTTGATGGTAAGAAAGCCAGGTAGGATAAGTAGTAATAGGTTTTAGTTGGATAAATTCAGATTCAGCAAGGACATTGGCCAGAGTTGGTTCACCAACAGTCGTGGATGAATGGAACAGGCTTGGCAGTCATGTGGTGAGTGCCAATATGATACACTCATTCAAAAATAGATTAAATCAATTCATGGAGAGTGATGCTAAGTGGGGTTAGATTCACAGGAGCTGCCTTGCATAGGCCTACCGCCCTCTTGCAGACTCCTTATGTTCTTATGTTCTTGTGGATGGTCAGGGAGTAGTGTATGGAGTGTCAGGGAGAGGCAGAGGCAGAGATACGGGTGGTCAGGGAGGAGTCTATGGTCAGGGAGGAGAGTATGGAGTGTCAGGGAGAGACTGAGGCATGGATAAGGGTAGTCAGGGGGAGGCAAAGGTCAGGGAGGAGAGTATGGTGTGTCATGGAGAGGCTGAGGAAGGGATAAGGGTGAACAAAACCAACAATACCACCATCACTACAACCACCACCACCATAAGTATCACCAGGATTTATAATTTTGGTTTACGGTACAATTACACATGTTTACCTCCAAACGTAATAATTATAAATTTCGCACATAAACAAACACACCAGGAAAAGTTTACACACACACACACACACACACACACACACACACACACACACACACCATCACCACCACCACCACCATCATCACCATGTGCTTCCAGTGTACATACCCAAACACTCATTATCACCACCACCACCACCACCACCAACGATAACTTCACCTCCCTTCTACACGGCTGAAAGTTATAACGAATCTCCTCTCAAAGTTACTGCCACACACTGACCTTTCCTGAAGAATGTAGGGAGGGCGTGGGGAGAAGAGCAAGGAGGGAGAAAGGGAGAGAAGAGAGAAACGGAGAGGTGGAGATGAAGGAAGGGAGGTTAGGTGGAGGAAATAAAATAATGGAGGAGAATTAGTTAAATAGAAGGATGCGTGCCGTGTTGGGATAAGAAAAAAGTGTAAAGGGTTAGGCGAAAAGGGAGAGAGGGAAAGGTAAAGAAAGCAGGGAAGAGAGGAAGGGAATGGATGGTAAGAGGAGGAGGAGGAGGAAGAGGAGGAGGAGAAGGGAGGAGAATTTTATGAAGCCAGATCAGTCGTTCTTTCCTGTGCTGACCTCATAACTCTCTCTCTCTCTCTCTCTCTCTCTCTCTCTCTCTCTCTCTCTCTCTCTCTCTCTCTCTCTCTCTCTCTCTCTCTCTCTCTCTCGACAAAGAAAGAGTTACGTCTTAATTATCATGTGACGTGTGTGCGCGGGGCCGCCGATAATGTATGATGGGATGCCCTCTGCAAGCTCCTCCTCCTCCTCCTTCACCTCCTCCTCCCCCTTTAGAAGTATGAACGCATATGGTTGTCTATCTATATACTACGTGTGTGTGTGTGTGTGTGTGTGTGTGTGTGTGTGTGCGGGTGGAGTCCCTCACGCTGAAGGCTGTTTGTGTCACGCTATGGGATTTATGTGATAACTTTTTTGTTTTGTTTTGTTAACAAGTCCCCCAAACCCCTGCCCACACCCCTCCCAGTCCTATTCACCTACCGCCACCCTCCCCACACCTACCAAACCTATCACATCTGCCATTCCACCTGCCCTGTACGACTCCGTTAAGCACCCCCAAACTGACACACCCACCTATTCCATCACTCCATACCTCACCTCCACCTCCACCACCACCTTCCCTCTTCCCTGACCACTCCCTCCTGCCAGCCATACCCATCCACTTACACACCACCATAAACCCCAACCAGCCCTTCTCATCCCCAATCACTTAATCCACCCTCCACAGCTTCAACAGCCTCATTCCATTCCCCAGTATCTCAAATACCTCCACTTCGACCCACCCACATACCGTCCATAACACCCCCATATCCACCTCCACCATTACCACTTACTCCACTTCCCGTCTGGCGGTGGAGGACAGTGGCCACACATCCTCCTCCACCAACACCACCCTTACCAACACCATCCCCCTTACTCCTTCCCATGTTCCCCTAACCTTATCCTATCTCCCCTTTCATCCCTCTCTCCACCCCATCAGCACTGCCACCACCAACAGGAAGCACAAACAATGGGTGCCCGCTAGCCTAGGCCACCGCGCCATCATCACCACCACCCCCACCACCGCTAACTTCACCATCACCACCACAAACAGTTACTCTCCTCGTCATGCGTCCAACATTAATTACTCAACCACAACTCCACCTTAAGTAAGCGGGATAATAATACACCTTAGTGGAGGAGGAAGAGAAGGACGAGAAGGAGGAGGTGGAGGAACAGGAAACAAGGAACAAGGAGAAAACGAAGATGGAAGGTATGAAGGAGGATGTGATAAAGAATAAACAACGAATGGGAGGTGGAGGAGTTTGACAAGGAGGAAATATGAGATGATGATGATAAAGAAAATGAAGATAAATGGGGGAAGAGTACAGATGAGAGGGAAAGTAAAATGGACGCTATGGAAGAGGAAGTGATAAAGAACACACAATGAAAGGGAGGTGGAGGAGGTGGACAAGAAGGAAATTAAGGAGGAGGATAAATGGGGGAAGAGAACAGATGAGATGGAAAGTAAAGAAAAAAAAACCCCAGAAAAGTATGAAGGACGCTGAAGTGAGTGATGGAAAGGGAAACACGGAGAGGGAGAGGATAGTGAAATATGGGAAGGAGGGAGGGAGAGAGGGGGAGGAAGAGGGAGGGAGCCAGGCGGCTGACCCACATCTCACGGCACCCCTACCACCCTCACCACCCCCTCCACCTCCTTTACAACCATCACCACCACCACCACCACTGTTGTTTTGTGTCCACGCTTCTTTGTTTCTGTTTTGTTGGTGGCGATGATGATGGTGTTGTGGGTGGTGATGCTGGACTTTCCCTACACTCATCTCTCTCTCTCTCTCTCTCTCTCTCTCTCTCTCTGCGTACGGTAATAGTCTTGTTCGACGCTAAGAAATCGAATAGACGATCGAATGATTTGAAGAGCGCATTTGCACATCTATAAATTTAACCATGATATAAAAAAAAGGGGGAAGACATTCAAATGTTCGTCAAGAGTTGATTTTTACTTTCCAGGTGGATAATGTAAACCTATATGCATGGGAAACCTATCTGTCCTTCCTCTCCCTGACCGCTCTCTCTCTTTCCTAACAAATAACCTCCCTCTCTCCGTCCCTCCCTCGCCTCTTCCCTCCCAGGCCGCCCTCACCCCAGCGCCGACTGTGGCCCCAATGCCGTCCCTCAGCTCCCATATAGGCCAGCTGTAAGGGAGAAGAGGTCGGGGGAGGAAAGGGAGAAAGAAGAGAAAATATAAAAGTAAAAGGAGGAAGAAGCGGAGATATGTTGATGTTGATTATAACGGTTGTGATGACGATAAGTAGTAGAAATTAAAGAGGTGCTGGAAATGTCTCATGTAGTAACAACCATCTCACACTTTCACACAGATAAATGAATGAATAAGTGAGAAAACAAGATACACAATAGCCCTTTTTTCGTTATTTGAGGTGTTCGGCGTTTGGAGGAAAATTAGGTAATAGTTTGTGTCATTTTGCATTGGTTACGTACAGCTTTTTTTTAGTATGTCTGTGTGCTCGTTTATTTGTATGCCTGTGTGCGGTATGTGCTTATGAATTAGTGTCTCCTTCCGTGTGTGTGTGTGTGTGTGTGTGTGTGTTTTGACTATATGTGCGTCAGTGCGTGTCTTTGTCTGTCCACGTATTTCAATTGGCATTCTGTCCTTGATGTCTACCTTTGTTTCTTTTTGTCTTTAGAGCGAGACACATTCAAGGTTTTTCCTCTCTTAAAATTCCTCTTTGTGGCCCCTGATGTATCTATTTATGTCACAAGAAAACAAATAAACAAAAGGGTTTAAAGGCATACATTAAGACACCAAGGCACTATTAAGAGACCTTCATTAGCACAAGGCCGAGAGAGTAAAGAGAGAAAGTGGAGAAAAGATTGTTGGGAGAAAAGAACCGAGTAAAAAACATTCTGCCTCAGATGCTTTTGATAAAACTAACACCAAAAAGAACGAGTGAACAAATAGGCAAAGAAAATATATCGATCCTTGGCCTGTCACCGGAAGGAAGAACAACAAAAAAGAAGCAATATCATAATGGGACTAAAAATAAAAAATAAAATATATACATTATTATAAATGAAATAGAGCAAAGAGACGGAATAAAGAAGATATTATGAAGAAAAATTACTTCAGACACAAAATAAGAGATCTGTGTAAGTAAAGAAGTCATTGACTGAAAGTATAAAAAAAAGCAAACGTCAGAAACTTCATATAAAAAGCACTAAGAACAATAATTATAAAGATGATCGCACACACCTTGAATACTAAGCAATCAAGCAAGACAGGTGAGGCGTGATAAAGAATAGGGAGGAGGAGGAGGAGGAGGAGGAGGAGGAGGAGGAGGAGAAGAAAGAAGAGAAGAAACCCAGGCAAACATTGAGAAGACAGACCGGAATGATGAACGAATCCTCCTCCTCCTACTCCTGCTCCTCCTCCTCCTCCTACTCCTCTTCCTCCTCCACCTCCTCCGCCGGCCTCGACCAGACACCTTAACTAACTCTCTAACTACCGGGTAAGAACAAGACATTATATTAGTGTGAGTTAGTGTGGCAGCGACTACTGACCCGCCTCATGGTTTAGCCTTGTTTGTGAGTGTGTCTGCCAGTGTTACATGTGGGGCGTCGCGATGTTGGAGGAGGCGGAAACATGGAAATGCAGGCAACAAAAAGCCTTTTGGCTCATTACGAGGTTGCCCGCTCTGGTGATTTATTCTGCTCGACAGTCACTTGGTGTCCGCAGAGCAGATGAAAGCACTTCGGTATTCAATTTACTCCTGTCGCAATGAAATGACGGTCGATTCGATTTTTAAAGGAGTTGATATTCGCATTTACTACTTCTGAGGGAAGATTATTCCAATGGCGGATGACTCGGTCTGAGAAGAAACTCCTGCCAATGTCTGTATTACATCGTCTCGCTTGAATATGTAGACCGTTGTTTTAAGTTAAGTTAGTCTGTAGCTCAAAAAACTTGGGGTGGTTTACATTACTGAAGTTCTTCAGGTACTTGAACACCTGTATCATTTCTCCTCGTTTGTGTCTCTTTTCCAGCATAAAGAGGTTGAGTGTCTTGAGTCGTTCTTCATATGGCTGAGCCCTCAATGGTGGAATCATTTTTGTAGCACGTCGCTGAAATCGCTCTAATAATTCAATGTCCTTCCTGTAGCTAGGTGACCAAAACTGTACCACATACTCGAGTTGAGGTCTTACCATCAAGTTATATAAGGACAACATTACTTTCGGCGTCTTATACTCGAAGTTCCTTGCTATGAACTCGAGCATGCTGTTGGTTTTGTTATATGCTTTTTTACATTGCTTTGCATGTTTCAGGTCACTGCTGAAGAGGATTCGTATCCAAGATACGAATCCTCCTGCACGACCTGCAGTGGTTTCTCATCCATGCTGTACGTATGGTTACTGTTTCTGGATCCAAAGTGCATGACTTTACATTTGACTCCGTTGAATGACATTTGCCACTTTTCTGACCACGGAATGATCTGATCAAGGTCCCTTTTGATGGTTTCGCAATCGGCGGTCGGGAGGGCCCTTCAACACACTATGGTGTCGTCCGCAAACTTTGCTAGGGAGGATTTTAATCCCGTTTCTAAATCGCTGATGTATAAGATAAATAAAATGGGTCCCAGCACTGATCCTTGCGGTACTCCACTAGTGACTGGAAGCCACTCAGAAGCCTGTTCGTTGAGTAAACCTCGTTGTTTTATCGGTAAGCCAGTTTCTTAGCCATGCAGTCAGGTTGTTTCCTATACCCGCTGACTAAAGTTTCTTTAGGAGTCGCTCATATGGTACCTTGTCAAAGGCTTTTTGGAAGTCCAGATATATGACGTCGCTTGGGATGTGATTATCCCAGTTTTCAAATATACCTCGGAAGAAGTCTCATAGATTAGTTGAGCATGAACGCTTTTTTTATGAAACCGTGCTGGGCATCCGATATTATATTACTGTCCTCTAGATCAGTGGTTCCCAACCTATGGTCCGCGGACCGGTGCCGGTCCGTGGCTTATGATTTGCTGGTCCGCCAAATTGCTTTTCAAATTAGCTTGGTCAATTTGCACCGAGAAGCCCCTCCCCCATACTGGCTGCAAGCAATGTACTGCAGTAGCATTGAAGGCGATAGTAGGCTACCTATAAAGTAATGCACACTTTCCGTCATTATTTCCTACATATCTCATTCATATAGGCATACTGAATATAATCACAAAAAAAATATCTTCTACAGTAACTTCATACAGGTAGGAATCATCGTATTAATGAATAAGTTTTGTGTCTGTGGTTTGGAGGGACGGGTGCGTCGTCTGAAGTGATCTCCGTTACCCGCTGTTCCGCCGAGCGTACATATCCGTCCCTCCAAGCCACAGATGCAAAACTTATTCCTTAATACAATGATTCCTACCTGTATGAAGTTACTGTAGAATCTACTTTATATGTGATTAAATTTAGTATGCATATGTGAATAAGACATGTGGAAATAATGACAGAAAGTGTACATGCTTTATGGGTACCCTTGCCTTCAATGTTACTGCTGCACATTACTTGTTTTGAAGAGCCCTTCTCCCTTGAAAACTGTCAGTATTATTATTGTACTTTGTTTCTTAGGTGATGTCATTGATTGTTAAAGTAGCTAGATTATCTCAATCATATATATTTGGTACGTGTCATAGAGACAATGCATGATATCATGAACAGCCAATCAGGTGAAAGGGGGGCGTAGCTTAGCAAGTATGGGGGAGGGGCTTCTCGGTGCAAATTGGCCAAGTTAATTTGAACAGACTATAGTGACTTTTTATTTTGTTCATGATTACGAGTAATATGCTTATATATGGATTTCTAATTTCATTTGTAAGATATGAAATATTACGTTTTGGTGTATTGATAGACAATGAACTAGGTACATGAATCTATAACCATGACAGCTAGTCTTTTCCATGTCTACTGTAGTACTAGGCGCTGTAGTTAGTGTAGTATTTTTCCCTCATGGCGTCCATTTGAATAATTTAGCTTTTATAATCACTTTACTTTGTATAATGTGAAACATTACGTTACATGGTATTGCCCCATTGAATTTTAAATTGCTAAAAAAATAAAATATGCATTTGGACTACCGGTATATAAATGTCAGTGTATGCTTGGATCTATGCCTATGGTACAGGTCTGCAGAATTTTTTTCACTTGCTCAACTGGGCCGTGGCTCTGAAAAGGTTGGGAACACTGCTCTAGAAAACTGACAAGTTTGTCTCTAACGATCTTTTCGAGAATCTTGCCAGCTACTGATGTTAAAGTAATGGGCCTGTAGTTTAGGGCAACGCTCTTATCTCCTTTTTTTTTTATATCGGTGTTATATTGGCGATTTTCCAGTCTTCAGATACCTTGTTTTGTTGTAGTGACCGGGGAAATATGCTAATAAGTGGCTGTAGTATTTGCTGCTTTAATTATTTCAATAACTGAGGGGACAAGTTGTCGGGTCCCGTTAATTTGTTCGTGTCGAGTTTATCAAGATACTTTTTCACATCGTGGGCGCTTATGGCATCAATTTCTAGGGGCGAGATCCCCCTCGGTGAGGTAGGACTCTCTGGAATGGTTTCGAGGAGGAGGAGGAGGAGGAGGAGGAGGAAGACGAATAATAATAATAATAATAATAATAATAATAATAATAATAATAATAATAAGAAGAAGAAGAAGAAGAAGAAGAAGAAGAAAAAAGTATCAGTAGGTTGTGTAGCGATGGTGTAGGAAGAGGATTATGAGGACAGGTTGGTGAGGGGAAGAAGAGTGTGAGGAGGAGGAGACAGGGAACGAATGAGAGGGAGGAGGAATGTGTTAAGTTTATCTGTCTTCTTCACCTCCTTCCTCCTCTCCTCCATTACTCTTCCTCCACCACTCCCTCAGAAATTATAGGACAGAAGGGAAGGTTTGGTGGCGGCGGTGAGGGTGGTGGGAATGGTGATATATGAGGTGTGAAAATGAGAAAGGAGAAATGAATGAGGAGAAATTATGTCCTGGGAAGGGAGGAGGGGAGGAGAAGGAAAAGAGAGAAGAGGAAGAAAACCGGAGAGATGGTGAGAATAGGGATGGTAGAGAGAAGTGGTGGAGAAAGAAGTGAAGATGGAGAGAAGCGGAGAAATGATTGAGGAAGAGAAGAGGAAGAAAACTGGAGAGATGGTGAGAGTAGGGAGGGTAGAGAGAAGTGGTGGAGAAAGAAGTGGAGATGGAGAGAAACGGAGGTGGTGGTGGTGGTGGTGGTGTGGTGGAGTAATAACGGATGGAAGGTGCAAAAGATAAGAGATAGTGGTAAGAGGATTTAGACAGATTCCTCATATTCCTCACTTTTTTTCTGCGTGTTGAAAAAAAAAAACATGGAGAAAGAAAGGAATGTGAGATATATGTCTAAATCCTCTTACCAGCACCTCCATCTTTTGCACCTTTCTTCTTTTTCTCCTCGCCTCCTTCTATCTCTACGTCTTCTTAATACCAACACTCAATTCCATTTCTATTTCTTGCTTCAGAACTCCTCTCTACCATCTTTCACATCCTTCACCATTCCACTCCATCACCACTGCATCTTACATCACTCCCCTCCACCTCCATTACATACAACAATACTTCCTTCCACCACAAATACATCCTCTGCCACTTCTTTCCACTCCTCTCCATCACTAATCCATCCCCCACCACTTCTCTCTGACATAGTTACTCTCATTATCATTGCAGCTTCCCTATATATCCTCCTCCTCCACCTCTACCACGATTCCCTCCACCACCACGTCTCTCCCCACCTGTTCTTCCTCCACCCCTCCACAGTAACACCCTGACGCCGAGGTGGGGCAGGTGAGGGGGAGGTTACGAGCGGTGATCATTAGCTCGTATTTACCTGTGTGATTGAGGCCGCGACCTACCTACCCCCATCATCACCCCGCCCCCCTTAGCGCCACTACCACCATCAGCAGCATTTCGAGGCCATCATCACCTACCATCACAGCTATTACCCCCCCCACCCCCTCTAAAGCCGTACTTCCGCCCCAGTCTCTTTCACTGATACACTCTGAAACAGTCATCCTTCAACTGAATGTTCTTTTTTCCATGACAGTTCTCTCTAAAAAGGATTACCAATACAACCTCAGATCAATGCTGAATGTATATTTCTTTGATCATTCCCGATTTTATTTTTTATATGAACAGTATGTAACCGTCACTGTCTTTTCCACCTTGTTATTTCTTTTTATCACTATCAGTCTAACTACTTTCCACGTGAACAAAATCATAATGATAAAAAATAAGATATAGTAATTATACAAAAGAATGCCACCATTATCACCACCACCACCACCCATCTGCCCATACTGCCACCCCATCACCACCTCATCCACCACCACCATTCCTTTCACCACCTCCTCCACCTCTTCCTGCAACCCAACCATCCATTCTTCACCTACACCAAACACCTTCACCTCCTAGCTCACAGTCATTGCCATTATCACCACCACTTCTGCTTCCTCTCTCTCTCTTACATTTTGCCATTCATTCTTTTTTGGTATGCCACTATGAAGAAATTTTAATCTCTCTCTCTCTCTCTCTCTCTCTCTCTCTCTCTCTCTCTCTCTCTCTCTCTCTCTCTCTCTCTCTCTCTCTCTCTCTCTCTCTCTCTCTCTCTCTCTCTCTCTCTCTCTCTCTCTCTCTCCCCCCCCGTCTTTCCACACTTACGCGCATTCTACAGTCCGCAAGTTTATTAATTCAGACCCTTGGCCAGCACCACACTGTGCAAACACACACACACACACACACACACACACACACACACACACACACACACACACACACACACACACATACACACACACTAAAATTATAAAATTAATGTAACCCTGATAATGGTTTCTGTCAATTTATTTATTATATATTTCAAACAACCAGGCCCCATATTTGGGTGAGTGACGGGTTGAGGGAAAATAAAACTACTGCTTAAACATGATCGGCAATGCGAGGTTCATGGACTCCGTGTGTGTGTGTGTGTGTTTGTGTGTGTGTGTGTAAACTACTAAATGACACACACACACACACACACACACACACACACACACGACCTTGTGACTGACTACATGGCTCAGTGATTGCCGGTGGGACATTGACAATTCTCTCTCTCTCTCTCTCTCTCTCTCTCTCTCTCTCTCTCTCTCTCTCTCTCTCTCTCTCTCTCTCTCTCTCTCTCTCTCTCTCTCTCTCTCTCTCTCTCTCGGTCCCCCGGTTGCTCGGTCGCTTGCTCGTCTCTCTCTCTCTCTCTCTCTCTCTCTCTCTCTCTCTCTCTCTCTCTCTCTCTATCCCCCCCCCCCCGCATGTCCCTCCTTGTTTATGCCTCCCTCACTCCAGGCCCTCTTCTTGTCTCCCCCTCCTCCTGCTCCCCCTCCTCTTCCTCCTCTTCCTCTTTCATCCAAGTTCTTCTCCCTATCTTCCTGCTTCCCCCCTTATATAACTTTCCCTTCTCCTTCTTCATATCGACTTTTTTTTATTTTCTCTTTACTTTTACTCTCTCTCTCTCTCTCTCTCTCTCTCTCTCTCTCTCTCTCTCTCTCTCTCTCTCTCTCTCTCTCACACCCACGCCACAGTCACAGATCACCTTTACCTTGAGACTAATTAGGAAAAGGTTGGGGGGGTTGGGAGGTTGGTTAGGGGAATAGAGGGAAGGGAAAGGAAGGGAAGGGAAGGGAAGGGAAGAAGAGAAGGTAGGGAAATAGAGTAGAGGAGATATGACACGAAAGGAAAGACAAGAATAGAAGAGGAGACAAAAAAGAAACGAAAGGAAAGGAGAGTAAATGAGGAGAGAATAGGAGAGGAGAGGAGAGGAGATGAAAGGAGAGGATAGGAGAGGAGAGGAGAGGAGAGGAGTGGAGAGGAGAGGAGAGAGGAGCAAAATTTAAAGGAAGGGCGGATATTATAGGGAATGGAAGGAAGGGTAATAAAGGAAAAGGAAGGGAGAGAAAGAAGGAAAAGAAACAAACGGAAGGGAAAGAAAAGGAAAATAAGAGGAGAAAGACAAGATAATGGATGGGAAAGGAAGGCAGAGGAATATAAAAAAAGGAAAACAAAAACACAGTGAAGAGAAGGGAAGGGAAATTAGGAGAAGGAAAATAAAGAAAAGGGAAGTTAAGATAAAGGAGAGATAAAAGAGAGGGGAGCAGCGGGCGGCAGTGGGTCAGTTCGTTAGTCAGTCAGGCATTCTGGCAGTCAGTCAAGAAGTCAGGCAGCCGATCAATCTGTCTGTCTGTTTGTCTGTCAGGCTTAATGTAAACAATACGCCAAAGCAATTCTGCAAATCAAACACACACACACACACACACACACACACACACACACACACACACACACACACACACACACACACACATATTCATCACACACGTCTAGGAGAGTTTACACATATACACACGCGAGTCAGGGAGATGACAGACAGGGAGACAGACAGTGGGGGAGGGAGGGAAGGAGAGAAGAGTGGTGATGGGACAAAACGGAGAAAGGATAGATGACAGGGAGGGATTGAGGAAAGGAAAAAGGGAGGAGGAGAAGGAGAAGAGATGGGGGGATGAATGAGGAAACGAAAGAAGGAGAATGGGACAGAAGAACGAAGAGGTAGCATGTCAGGAGGGAGAGAAGGAAGGATGAAAGAAGGAATGAAAGAAGGAAGAAAAAAAGGAAGGAAGAAGGGATAAAGTGAAAGGAGCGTTGTGGGAGGAAGAAATCGATGGAGAAAATGCGAAGGAAAGAGGGAAGTTAGGAAGAAAGAAGGATAGGAAGGAAGGAAAGGGTGAACATGGAGGGAGGGGCGGGGGAAGAAAGATAGGAACTGAGAGAAAGAAGAGAAGCAAGGAGATAGAGGGGGAAGGGGGGAGGAGGGTTGAAGGTAGCAAGGTTATCTGCCGAAGCAAACTCAGCCCCGAGACCAGACTCCCTTTAGGCTTTGAACAGGGACACTCCAGACCCTCCCTGCCTCACTCACGCCCTCCTCTATCCTCCTCTATCCCTCCTCACTCACTCACCATCCGTCCAGCCAGCCTCCTATCCCTACCTCACCCTCACTCCCTCCATCTATCCTTCCCTCTGATAGTATTACACTCTTTCCTTCCCTCCTCAACGCGGTGGACTTTTTTCCATTCTGATTGCCTGTCTGTCTTTTAATGTGTGCAAGTCAATAGAGTACAGTAGTAAGTGCATACAATAGCAGAAAACGTAATAAGTATGCAAATTTACCTTTATTGTTGTTACTTTCGCTACCCAACCAAACTGTAATGACAATAAATATCAATATAAAGTAGTAGTCATGTTCCTAGTGGCTGTAGTAGTAGTAGTAGTAGTAGTAGTAGTAGTAGCCGCTGCAGCAATAACACCACCAGCAGATTAAACAACCTCACAGCCCAGCCCCTCACAACAGCGCAACACAATACACAGCAGGTAAGTATGGCTGGCGCGTACAAACAAGGCAAACAGGTGTACGCATAATCACCGGGCAGGCAGGTAGTAACAATACGACAGGTGTGTGGGTTCGGGGGGGCGAGGGGGAGGTTATTCTTATTGTGGTCGTGAGTTGAGGTAGAGAAGGAATGCTAAGGAGATCAAAAGACAATAGTGGAGGGGACCCTTAATGAGCTTACCTGTCTCGCGGTGTGCCCAGGTAGCCGTCCCTCTTCTTCCCCTACTCCTTATTCTTCTCCGTCACCTCCCGCGGCGCCAACTGTAAGGAAGAGAAAGTATTGTTGTTACTTCTACACCTTGCCAATGCTTTTACACCTGCTGGCACTCTTGGCACCTACTTGGAATTCTTCACACCTGGCCTTATGCATTTACATTTTGACTTGGTAAACTTGAACACTTGGTTAGAATACACCTCTTTTTTTTCTCCTTTCTCTTGGTGAATCTGGTTTGTTTTTGTTTTCTTTATATTTAGTCTCTCTCTCTCTCTCTCTCTCTCTCTCTCTCTCTCTCTCTCTCTCTCTCTCTCTCTCTCTCTCTCTCTCTCTCTCTCTCTCTCTCTCTCTCTCTCTCTCTCTCTCTCTCTCTCTGTTTTTTATTTATTTATTTATTTATTTTTATTTTTTTACGTCGCGGCCTATTGCGGCGGCAGGCTTCTTCCCGGTGGGACCTGATGGTGGGCCCAGCCCGTTCTGGCGCAGGCGAGTGTTTATAGTGGCGCCATCTTGCATTGGCTCATGCCGCCCTCCCGGAGCTCTTCTTTAATCCTAGAATCTAGAGTCCGGGTTGATAGTTGGTCTTCTGGACAGCATGTGGGTAGTTTTAAGTCACTCGGCGGTGTGTGTGTGTGTGTGTGTGTGTGTGTGTGTGTGTGTGTGTGTGTGTGTGTGTGTATGTGTGTGTGTGTGTGTGTATTTATGACGTCCGTACCCATCTGTTCTTCACTTTTTTCCTTTCTCTCTCCCTATTTATTTGTCTGTCTACCTGTCTGTCTGTCCTATATAAAGTACCAGCATCGCCACCACAATCAGCGCCATCACAACCACCGGCACCCACCCAGCAATAACACACCTGTCTGGTCCAACAAGAGAAGGAGTCTGAGTGAGCCCGACAGGTGAGGGCAAACATTACAGGTAAGGTATTAAGGAAGACGTGGGAAGGAGGGAGGGAGAGAGAAGGAGAGAAAATGAAAATGGTTAACGTTGGGGTTATAGGGAGATAGGGAGGGATGGAAGGGTATTTAAGAAAAGGGATGATAGATTATAGAAAGAGAAAAGGAGAAAAGAGGAGGAGAAGGAATAGAAGGAAGGAAGGAAGGAAGGAAGGAAAAAAGGACGAACAAAAGGAAGGATGGAAGGAAAGAAGAGAGAAAGAAAAACGAAAAGGACGGACGAAGGGAAGGAAGGAAGGGAGGGAGGAAGGAAAGAAGGAATGAAGAAAAGAGGAAGACGGAAGAATGAAAGAGGAAGGAAAGAATGAAATAAGGAAATAAGGAATCAAGAAAAGAAAAAAGGAAAAAAGGAAGGGAAAATGAAAAAGAATAATTAAAGTAAAAAAGGAAAGCAGAAGAAAGAATGGAAAGAAGAAAGCCAGAAATAAAGAAAAGAAATGAGAAAGAGAGGATGGAAGAAAGAAAGAAAAAAAGAAAGAGGGAACGAAAGAAATGATGGGTGGAGAAGGAAGGAAGGAATGACCAAACGATGAAAAAACGAATGAACGAGGGAACAAAAGATCAGGAAGAACAAGAGGAAAGGAGTCAAGAGATTATCGAGGGCAGAGTTCCACGAGAAGAAAGAAGCGAAACAAAGAAGGGATGAGTTAAGGATATGCGAGGAAAGAGTGAGACAAGAGGAAATAAACGAAAGAAAGGAGAGAAAGGAACGAGGGAGAGAGTAAAAGAGGAGATGAGGGAGGGAGAGTGAGAAGGTATTGTGTGTAGATTATATTCCGCCTACGGTTCCCCCCCCCCTCCCCCCCAGTACACCGGCCCACCCACTCCTTTAACCCTTGCTCACCTGTCCACCCCAACTCGGCATCTCATTACCGTCCAGGGGAAGGGAAAGGTGCAGTATGGGGATTATGGGATATGTGCCTAAGGGTGAAGAGAGAGAGAGAGAGAGAGAGAGAGAGAGATAGAGAGAGATAAAGATTGAGAGAGAGAGAGAGAGAAAGAGAAAGAGAGAGAAAGAAAGAGAGAGAAAGAAGAAAGAGAACCAGAAAATGAGGAATATAAAAGTAATATAGTACAATAAAGCGTGGCAGAGAAGATAAAGAATTATGGTGAAGAAGAAAGGCAAGATAGGCGAGCTTTAGGAAGGGAAAGTAACATACGGGCGGGCGGCCAGGTAAGAAGGTAGAGCGGGAGGGGGAGGGCAGAAAATGAGGAGGGGACAGGTTAATTAATAGGAGCCAGGTGTTCACCCGTGTTGGCCCATCTGTCTGTGTAGTGTTTATTTTCTCCCTTATCTGTTGGCTCACCTGTGGCCTCTCTCTCTCTCTCTCTCTCTCTCTCTCTCTCTCTCTCTCTCTCTCTCTCTCTCTCTCTCTCTCTCTCTCTCTCTCTCTCTCTCTCTCTCTCTCTCTCTCTCTCTCTCTCTCTCTCTCTCTCTCTCTCTCTCTCTCTCTCTCTCTCTCTCTCTCTCTCTCTCTCTCTCTCTCTCTCTCTCTCTCTCTCTC